>NW_027008991.1:35000-60901 GCF_036934945.1 Oncorhynchus masou masou
TGGACAATAAATTAGACGAGGTACGACCACGAATATCCTACCAACGTGACATCAAAAACTGCAATATCTTATGTTTCACATCAATCGTAGCCGAATGACGACATTCAGCTGGATATATGCTGCACCTGCTAGAGTTGGTGCCAAGGAACTTGAAGCTCTCAACCTGCTCCACGACAGCCCCGTTGATGAGAATGGGGGTGTACTCGGTCCTCCTTTTCCTGTAGTCCACAATCATTTCCTTTGTCTTGATCACGTTGAGGGAGAGGTTGTTATTCTGGCACCGCCCGGCCAGGTCTCTGACCTCCTCACCTATAGGCTGTCTCGTCGTCGTTGGTGATCAGGCCGATCACTGTTGTGTCGTCTTCAAACTTAATGATGGTGTTGGAGTCGTGCGTGGCCACACAGTCGTGACTGAACAGGGAGTACAGGAGGGGACTGAGCACGCACCCCTGGGGAGCCTCCATGATCAGGATCGGCGTGGCAGATGTGTTGCTACCTACCCTCACCACCTGGGGGCGACCCGTCAGGAAGTCCAGGATCCAGTTGCAGAGGGAGTTGTTTAGTCCCAGGGTCCTTAGCTTAGTGATGAGCTTTGAGGGTACTATGGTGTTGAACGCTGAGCTGTAGTCAACGAACAGCATTCTCACATCGGTGTTCCTTTTGTCCAGGTGGGAAAGAGCAGTGTGGACAGCAAAAGAGATTGGATCACATGTGGATCTGTTGGGGCGGTATGTAAATTAGAATGGGTCAAGGGTGTCTGGGATGATGGTGTTGATGTGAGCCATTACCATCCTTTCAAAGCACCTCATGGCTATAGATGTGAAATCTGTAATTGACAATAATCCATAGTTTCTGGTTGGGATATGTACGGTCACTGTGAGGATGATGTCGGGAACATATTCCAGTCTGTGCTCTCCTCCCCCTCCTCCTCCTCCTCACCCTCCTCCTCCTCCTCCTCCTCCTCCCCCTCCTTCTCCTCCTCCCCCTCCTCCCCCTCCTCCTCCTCCTCCTCCTCCCCCTCCTCCTCCTCCCCCTCCTCCTCCTCCTCCTCCCCCTTTCTCTCCTAGATGGGAGAATTCCTCAAGTGGTTTCTGTCACATTCCATCTCAGTGACCCCAGATCCTCCCCTCGTTCCTACCGGCTGATTCACTTAATTGCAGGCCTCTTATTCCCCCAGAGCTGTGAGAAATCTCTCTCACCACCAACCCAAATACCGGCCCACATCGGCCCTACGGACCCCACCACCACCATCCAATAATTAGCTTAATTAATTACAGCTTAACCAACTGTTCCAAAATGAATCATTCATTCGTTCTGTTTTTCTCCAGCTGCCTCTCCCACACACACACACACACACACCCACCTTGTTCTCAGATCATTGGTTCTCACTTCAGATGGTCAGTCAACTAGGGAGATAGCTATTGGTTCTGCTCCCACAGCAGGTCAGACCTCCACCTGCCGAGCAGGGCATCTGAACAGGCTACGGCATCTGGACTGTAGTTAGGTAGCCTGGGAAAACATTGGTGCGCGATGCTGTGGACTGGAACTGGGTCACGGCCTGGTCTGAGTATGACATCAGTCACCATCTGTAAAATGACCCGGTGGTGGGATTCATTTAGCGGCAGCACCTTGATCCTGGTGGATCGACTGGAGCCGGCCGTGATAGAGGACAGGTGTAGTGGGGGGGACTGGAACCAGCCGTGATAGAGAGGACAGGTGTAGTGGGGGGACACTGGACCCAGCCGTGATAGAGAGGACAGGTGTGATAGAGAGGACAGGTGTAGTGGGGGGACACTGGACCCAGCCGTGATAGAGGACAGGTGTAGTGGGGGGACACTGGACCCAGCCGTGATAGAGAGGACAGGTGTAGTGGGGGGACACTGGACCCAGCCGTGATAGAGGACAGGTGTAGTGAGGGGACACTGGACCCAGCCGTGATAGAGGACAGGTGTAGTGGGGGACACTGGACCCAGCCGTGATAGAGAGGACAGGTGTAGTGGGGGGACACTGGACCCAGCCGTGATAGAGGACAGGTGTAGTGGGGGGACACTGGACCCAGCCGTGATAGAGAGGACAGGTGTAGTGGGGGGACACTGGACCCAGCCGTGATAGAGAGGACAGGTGTAGTGGGGGGACACTGGACCCAGCCGTGATAGAGAGGACAGGTGTGATAGAGAGGACAGGTGTAGTGGGGGGACACTGGACCCAGCCGTGATAGAGGACAGGTGTAGTGGGGGGACACTGGACCCAGCCGTGATAGAGGACAGGTGTAGTGGGGGGACACTGGACCCAGCCGTGATAGAGAGGACAGGTGTAGTGGGGGGACACTGGACCCAGCCGTGATAGAGGACAGGTGTAGTGGGGGGACACTGGACCCGGCCGTGATAGAGGACAGGTGTAGTGGGGGGACACTGGACCCAGCCGTGATAGAGAGGACAGGTGTAGTGGGGACACTGGACCCAGCCGTGATAGAGGACAGGTGTAGTGGGGGGACACTGGACCCAGCCGTGATAGAGGACAGGTGTAGTGGGGGACACTGGACCCAGCCGTGATAGAGGACAGGTGTAGTGGGGGGACACTGGACCCAGCCGTGATAGAGGACAGGTGTAATGGGGGGACACTGGACCCAGCCGTGATAGAGGACAGGTGTAGTGGGGGGACACTGGACCCAGCCGTGATAGAGGACAGGTGTAGTGGGGGGACACTGGACCCAGCCGTGATAGAGAGGACAGGTGTAGTGGGGACACTGGACCCAGCCGTGATAGAGAGGACAGGTGTAGTGGGGGGACTGTACCCAGCCGTGATAGAGAGGACAGGTGTAGTGGGGGGACACTGGACCCAGCCGTGATAGAGAGGACAGGTGTAGTGGGGGGACACTGGGCCCAGCCGTGATAGAGGACAGGTGTAGTGGGGGGACTGGACCCAGCCGTGATAGAGGACAGGTGTAGTGGGGGGACACTGGACCCAGCCGTGATAGAGAGGACAGGTGTAGTGGGGGGACTGGACCCAGCCGTGATAGAGAGGACAGGTGTAGTGGGGACTGGACCCAGCCGTGATAGAGGACAGGTGTAGTGGGGGACACTGGACCCAGCCGTGATAGAGGACAGGTGTAGTGGGGGGACTGGACCCAGCCGTGATAGAGGACAGGTGTAGTGGGGGGAGACTGGACCCAGCCGTGATAGAGGACAGGTGTAGTGGGGGGACACTGGACCCAGCCGTGATAGAGGACATGTGTAGTGGGGGGACACTGGACCCAGCCGTGATAGAGGACAGGTGTAGTGGGGGGACACTGGACCCAGCTGTGATAGAGAGGACAGGCGTAGTGGGGACACACTGGACCCAGCCGTGATAGAGAGGACAGGTGTAGCGGGGACACACTGGACCCAGCCGTGATAGAGAGGACAGGTGTAGCGGGGACACACTGGACCCAGCCGTGATAGAGAGGACAGGTGTAGTGGGGGGACACTGGACCCAGCCGTGATAGAGAGGACAGGTGTAGTGGGGGGACACTGGACCCAGCCGTGATAGAGGACAGGTGTAGTGGGGACACACTGGACCCAGCCGTGATAGAGAGGACAGGTGTAGTGGGGACACACTGGACCCAGCCGTGATAGAGAGGACAGGTGTAGTGGGGACACACTGGACCCAGCCGTGATAGAGAGGACAGGTGTATAAGTGACAGAAAATGACTGAATATCATCAGATGAATTTGTCCAGTAGAAACGTGACTGTGGATGGCCAATAACATAATGGTGATCACCAGTATATCAGTAATGTCCATAACCTTCACAGTGGTGTGGGAATCAGACCCTCCAGACTCTGATCAATAATGTCCATAACCTTCACAGTGGTGTGGGAATCAGACCTGCCAGACTCTGATCAGTAATGTCCATAACCTTCACAGTGGTGTGGGAATCAGACCCTCCAGACTCTGATCAGTAATGTCCATAACCTTCACAGTGGTGTGGGAATCAGACCTGCCAGACTCTGATCAATAATGTCCATAACCTTCACAGTGGTGTGGGAATCAGACCTGCCAGACTCTGATCAGTCATGTCCATAACCTTCACAGTGGTGTGGGAATCAGACCTGCCAGACTCTGATCAGTAATGTCCATAACCTTCACAGTGGTGGGAATCAGACCTGCCAGACTCTGATCAGTAATGTCCATAACCTTCACAGTGGTGTGGGAATCAGACCTGCCAGACTCTGATCAGTAATGTCCATAACCTTCACAGTGGTGTGGGAATCAGACCTGCCAGACTCTGATCAGTAATGTCCATAACCTTCACAGTGGTGTGGGAATCAGACCCGCCAGACTGATCAGTAATGTCCATAACCTTCACAGTGGTGTGGGAATCAGACCTGCCAGACTCTGATCAGTAATGTCCATAACCTTCACAGTGGTGTGGGAATCAGACCTGCCAGACTCTGATCAGTAATGTCCATATCCTTCACAGTGGTGTGGGAATCAGACCTGCCAGACTCTGATCAGTAATGCCCATAACCTTCACAGTGGTGTGGGAATCAGACCTGCCAGACTCTGATCAGTAATGTCCATAACCTTCACAGTGGTGTGGGAATCAGACACTGCCAGACTCTGATCAGTAATGTCCATATCCTTCACAGTGGTGTGGGAATCAGACCCTCCAGACTCTGATCAGTAATGTCCATAACCTTCACAGTGGTGTGGGAATCAGACCCTCCAGACTCTGATCAGTAATGTCCATATCCTTCACAGTGGTGTGGGAATCAGACCTGCCAGACTCTGATCAGTAATGTCCATAACCTTCACAGTGGTGTGGGAATCAGACACTGCCAGACTCTGATCAGTAATGTCCATAACCTTCACAGTGGTGTGGGAATCAGACCTGCCAGACTCTGACTAAGAGATCACCTCGCAGAGCCAATCGGTGTGATTGTGCAGCACGTCGTGTGATGTGACTGGCTGGAATGTTCCGACCTTTGATCCAACGACAACATGTAATTAAATAAGGTTAAACTGACGTGACCTGGTTCTGCTACTCAGCCGTTTCCCCGCCGGGATGAGGAGTAAACGGTGGCTCCAGGGGAAGGATTACTGTGGTACACTTGACTACACACACACACACACACACACACACAGAGAGAACACACACACACACACAGAGAACACACACACACAGACACACAGAGAACACACACACACAGAAAACACACACACAGAACACACACACAGAGAACTCACACACACACAGAGAACTCACACACACACAGAGAACTCACACACACACAGAGAACTCACACACACACACACACACACACACACACACACACACAGCCTGGAAGCAGCCTGAGAACTACAGCAGAACACGAACCTGAAAGAATCCCCCCCGACACGACAACGAAGCCCTTTTAGTCTCCTTCTCTCCTGGTGATCAGAGTAGAATAGAGCCTCCCAGCTGAAACACCGTGCCTCTGAACACACACTTTCATTTACAATTAGTCCGATTTACGTAAGGCTAGTGGCTAGCTGAGTGAGGGGTTTATGTAAGGCTAGTGGCAAGCTGAGTGAGGGTTTTTATTTAAGGCTAGTGGCTAGCTGAGTGAGGGGTTTTATGTAAGGCTAGCGGCTAGCTGAGTGAGGGGTTTATGTAAGGCTAGCGGCTAGCTGAGTGAGGGGTTTATGTAAGGCTAGCGGCTAGCTGAGTGAGGGGTTTCACGTAAGGCTAGTGGCTAGCTGAGTGAGGGGTTTTACGTAAGGCTAGAGACTAGCTGAGTGAGGGGTTTATGTAAGGCTAGCTGAGTGAGGGGTTTTATTTAAGGCTAGCTGAGTGAGGGGTTTTATGTAAGGCTAGTGGCTAGCTGAGTGAGGGGTTTATGTAAGGCTAGCGGCTAGCTGAGTGAGGGGTTTATGTAAGGCTAGCGGCTAGCTGAGTGAGGGGTTTATGTAAGGCTAGCGGCTAGCTGAGTGAGGGGTTTATGTAAGGCTAGCGGCTAGCTGAGTGAGGGGTTTATGTAAGGCTAGTGGCTAGCTGAGTGAGGGGTTTATGTAAGGCTAGCTGAGTGAGGGGTTTATGTAAGGCTAGCGGCTAGCTGAGTGAGGGGTTTATGTAAGGCTAGCGGCTAGCTGAGTGAGGGTTTTTATTTAAGGCTAGTGGCTAGCTGAGTGAGGGGTTTATGTAAGGCTAGTGGCTAGCTGAGTGAGGGGTTTATGTAAGGCTAGCTGAGTGAGGGGTTTATGTAAGGCTAGCGGCTAGCTGAGTGAGGGGTTTATGTAAGGCTAGCTGAGTGAGGGGTTTATGTAAGGCTAGCGGCTAGCTGAGTGAGGGGTTTATGTAAGGCTAGCGGCTAGCTGAGTGAGGGTTTTTATTTAAGGCTAGTGGCTAGCTGAGTGAGGGGTTTTATGTAAGGCTAGCTGAGTGAGGGGTTTTATGTAAGGCTAGTGGCTAGCTGAGTGAGGGGTTTTATGTAAGGCTAGCTGAGTGAGGGGTTTATGTAAGGCTAGCGGCTAGCTGAGTGAGGGTTTTTATTTAAGGCTAGTGGCTAGCTGAGTGAGGGGTTTTATGTAAGGCTAGCTGAGTGAGGGGTTTTATGTAAGGCTAGCTGAGTGAGGGGTTTTATGTAAGGCTAGCGGCTAGCTGAGTGAGGGGTTTATGTAAGGCTAGCGGCTAGCTGAGTGAGGGGTTTTATGTAAGGCTAGCGGCTAGCTGAGTGAGGGGTTTATGTAAGGCTAGCGGCTAGCTGAGTGAGGGGTTTATGTAAGGCTAGCGGCTAGCTGAGTGAGGGGTTTTATGTAAGGCTAGCGGCTAGCTGAGTGAGGGGTTTATGTAAGGCTAGCGGCTAGCTGAGTGAGGGGTTTTATGTAAGGCTAGCGGCTAGCTGAGTGAGGGGTTTATGTAAGGCTAGCGGCTAGCTGAGTGAGGGGTTTATGTAAGGCTAGCGGCTAGCTGAGTGAGGGGTTTATGTAAGGCTAGTGGCTAGCTGAGTGAGGGGTTTATGTAAGGCTAGCGGCTAGCTGAGTGAGGGGTTTATGTAAGGCTAGCGGCTAGCTGAGTGAGGGGTTTTATGTAAGGCTAGCGGCTAGCTGAGTGAGGGGTTTATGTAAGGCTAGCGGCTAGCTGAGTGAGGGGTTTTATGTAAGGCTAGCGGCTAGCTGAGTGAGGGGTTTATGTAAGGCTAGCGGCTAGCTGAGTGAGGGGGTTTATGTAAGGCTAGCGGCTAGCTGAGTGAGGGGTTTATGTAAGGCTAGTGGCTAGCTGAGTGAGGGGTTTATGTAAGGCTAGCGGCTAGCTGAGTGAGGGGTTTATGTAAGGCTAGCGGCTAGCTGAGTGAGGGGTTTTATGTAAGGCTAGCGGCTAGCTGAGTGAGGGGTTTATGTAAGGCTAGCGGCTAGCTGAGTGAGGGGTTTTATGTAAGGCTAGCGGCTAGCTGAGTGAGGGTTTATGTAAGGCTAGCGGCTAGCTGAGTGAGGGGTTTATGTAAGGCTAGCGGCTAGCTGAGTGAGGGGTTTATGTAAGGCTAGTGGCTAGCTGAGTGAGGGGTTTATGTAAGGCTAGCGGCCAGCTGAGTGAGGGGTTTATGTAAGGCCAGCGGCTAGCTGAGTGAGGGGTTTTATGTAAGGCTAGCGGCCAGCTGAGTGAGGGGTTTATGTAAGGCTAGCGGCTAGCTGAGTGAGGGGTTTTATGTAAGGCTAGCGGCTAGCTGAGTGAGGGGTTTATGTAAGGCTAGCGGCTAGCTGAGTGAGGGGTTTATGGATGTAAGGCTAGCGGCTAGCTGAGTGAGGGGTTTCACGTAAGGGCTAGTGGCTAGCTGAGTGAGGAGGGGTTTACGTAGGAGGCTAGAGACTAGCTGAGTGAGGAGGGGTTTATGTAAGGCTAGCTGAGTGAGGAGGGGTTTATTTATTTAAGGCTAGCTGAGTGAGGGGTTTTATGTAAGGCTAGTGGCTAGCTGAGTGAGGGGTTTATGTAAGGCTAGCGGCTAGCTGAGTGAGGGGTTTATGTAAGGCTAGCGGCTAGCTGAGTGAGGGGTTTATGTAAGGCTAGCGGCTAGCTGAGTGAGGGGTTTATGTAAGGCTAGCGGCTAGCTGAGTGAGGGGTTTATGTAAGGCTAGTGGCTAGCTGAGTGAGGGGTTTATGTAAGGCTAGCTGAGTGAGGGGTTTATGTAAGGCTAGCGGCTAGCTGAGTGAGGGTTTTTATTTAAGGCTAGTGGCTAGCTGAGTGAGGGGTTTTATGTAAGGCTAGCTGAGTGAGGGGTTTTATGTAAGGCTAGTGGCTAGCTGAGTGAGGGGTTTTATGTAAGGCTAGCTGAGTGAGGGGATTTATGTAAGGCTAGCGGCTAGCTGAGTGAGGGGTTTATGTAAGGCTAGTGGCTAGCTGAGTGAGGGGTTTATGTAAGGCTAGCTGAGTGAGGGGTTTATGTAAGGCTAGCGGCTAGCTGAGTGAGGGGTTTATGTAAGGCTAGCGGCTAGCTGAGTGAGGGTTTTTATTTAAGGCTAGTGGCTAGCTGAGTGAGGGGTTTTATGTAAGGCTAGCTGGCTAGTGAGGAGGGGTTTTATGTAAGGCTAGTGGCTAGCTGAGTGAGGGGTTTTATGTAAGGCTAGCTGAGTGAGGGGTTTTATGTAAGGCTAGCGGCTAGCTGAGTGAGGGGTTTATGTAAGGCTAGTGAGGGGTTTATGGGTAGCTGAGTGAGGAGGGGTTTTATGTAAGGCTAGCGGCTAGCTGAGTGAGGGGTTTTATGTAAGGCTAGCGGCTAGCTGAGTGAGGGGTTTTATGTAAGGTTAGAGGCTAGCTGAGTGAGGGGTTTTATGTAAGGCTAGAGGCTAGCTGAGTGAGGGGTTTTATGTAAGGCTAGTGGCTAGCTGAGTGAGGGGTTTTATGTAAGGCTAGCGGCTAGCTGAGTGAGGGGTTTATGTAAGGCTAGCGGCTAGCTGAGTGAGGGGTTTTATGTAAGGCTAGCGGCTAGCTGAGTGAGGGGTTTATGTAAGGCTAGCGGCTAGCTGAGTGAGGGGTTTATGTAAGGCTAGCGGCTAGCTGAGTGAGGGGTTTTATGTAAGGCTAGCGGCTAGCTGAGTGAGGGGTTTATGTAAGGCGGCTAGCTGAGTGAGGGTTTTAAGGCTAGTGGCTAGCTGAGTGAGGGGTTTTATGTAAGGCTAGTGGCTAGCTGAGTGAGGGGTTTATGTAAGGCTAGCTGCTAGCTGAGGGGTTTATGTAAGGCTAGCGGCTAGCTGAGTGAGGGGTTTATGTAAGGCTAGCGGCTAGCTGAGTGAGGGGTTTATGTAAGGCTAGTGGCTAGCTGAGTGAGGGGTTTTATGTAGCTGAGGTTAGAGGCTAGCTGAGTGAGGGGTTTTTATTTAAGGCTAGTGGCTAGCTGAGTGAGGGGTTTTATGTAAGGCTAGTGGCTAGCTGAGTGAGGGGTTTTATGTAAGGCTAGTGAGTGAGGGTTTATGTAAGGCTAGCTGAGTGAGGGGTTTATGTTAAGGCTAGCGGCTAGCTGAGTGAGGGGTTTTATGTAAGGCTAGTGGCTAGCTGAGTGAGGGTTTATGTAAGGCTAGCTGAGTGAGGGGTTTATGTAAGGCTAGCGGCTGATGTGCGGCTAGCTGAGTGAGTTTTATTTAAGGCTAGCGGCTAGGGGCTGAGTGAGGGGGGTTTTATGTAAGGCTAGTGGCTAGCTGAGTGAGGGGTTTATGTAAGGCTAGTGGCTAGCTGAGTGAGGGGTTTATGTAAGGCTAGTGGCTAGCTGAGTGAGGGGTTTTATGTAAGGCTAGTGGCTAGCTGAGTGAGGGGTTTATGTAAGGCTAGCGGCTAGCTGAGTGAGGGGTTTTATGTAAGGCTAGCGGCTAGCTGAGTGGGAGGGGTTTATGTAAGGCTAGCGGCTGAGTGAGGGGTTTATGTAAGGCTAGCGGCTAGCTGAGTGAGGGGTTTATGTAAGGCTAGTGGCTAGCTGAGTGAGGGGTTTATGTAAGGCTAGTGGCTAGCTGAGTGAGGGTTTATGTAAGGCTAGTGGCTAGCTGAGTGAGGGGTTTATGTAAGGCTAGTGGCTAGCTGAGTGAGGGGTTTTATGTAAGGCTAGCTGAGGAGGGGTTTTATTTAAGGCTAGCGGCTAGCTGAGTGAGGGGGCTTTTGAGTGAGGGTTTATGTAGGGCTAGTGGCTAGCTGAGTGAGGGGTTTATGTAAGGCTAGCGGCTAGCTGAGTGAGGGGTTTTATGTAAGGCTAGCGGCTAGCTGAGTGAGGGGTTTATGTAAGGCTAGTGGCTAGCTGAGTGAGGGGTTTTATGTAAGGCTTTTATTTAAGGCTAGGCTAGCTGAGTGAGGGGTTTTATGTAAGGCTAGTGGCTAGCTGAGTGAGGGGTTTTATGTAAGGCTAGTGGCTAGCTGAGTGAGGGGTTTTATGTTATGCTGAGTGAGGGGTTTATGTAAGGCTAGCTGAGTGAGGGGTTTTATGTAAGGCTAGCTGAGTGAGGGGTTTTATGTAAGGCTAGCTGAGTGAGGGTTTTATGTAAGGCTAGTGGCTAGCTGAGTGAGGGGTTTATGTAAGGCTGCGGCTTTAGCTGAGTGAGGGTTTAATGTAAGGGGTTAGCTGCTGAGTGAGGGGTTTTATGTAAGGCTAGCGGCTAGCTGAGTGAGGGGTTTATGTAAGGCTAGCGGCTAGCTGAGTGAGGGGTTTTATGTAAGGCTAGCGGCTAGCTGAGTGAGGGGTTTATGTAAGGCTAGCGGCTAGCTGAGTGAAGGGGTTTATGTAAGGCTAGCGGCTAGCTGAGTGAGGGGTTTATGTAAGGCTAGCTGAGTGAGGGGTTTTATGTAAGGCTAGTGGCTAGCTGAGTGAGGGGTTTATGTAAGGCTAGCGGCTAGCTGAGTGAGGGGTTTATGTAAGGCTAGCGGCTAGCTGAGTGCCTCTGACAACCATTAGGAATTAATTGCACCTCAGTGGGAAATGAATCCTGCTGCCCTGCGAATTACATTACATCCAGTAGCCGACAACCAACAGGGATATTTTCCAGCTGTTCAGTAGCCCGAGGTGAGGGGCACAACCCAGCCCCCGGCCCCCGGGTTTGGGGGAATAGATCACCCTAGGGGGAATGCATTCCATAGAGAGGCATGGTACATATAGAGGGGGAATAAATTCCTCCTATAGGGAATAAATCAACCTTAACCCAGGTTTTCCCAAACTGGGGTAGGACAAATGTCGTCTCACACTCATTATCATGTTTAATAAATGTATCGTATAGTGTGTGTGTGTGTGTGTGTGTGTGTGTGTGTGTGGCAGGCTTACAATGATGGCAAAAAAACAACATTTGAGAGTGCGTTGACCCTGGTGCTAGAGGGGGTACAGCTGGAGGGAAGACATCCCATACAGAGTCCAGAAACCCCTCCCTTCCATCTGGAACCCAGATATCAACACCACCATTCATTTTCTAGATGTGAAAACCAGAGCGGAGAGCCTCAGATCCCAGCTTCGATACCAGGAAGCCATCCTGCTGAGAGGTGATCTGCTCTAAAGAGTATTACTGACACCTACGATCAGGGGTTTAGTTTCACCAGGCAATTATCTTCTTCTCACTCACTCCCCATCTCTCCCTCCCTCCACATCTCTCCCTCCCTACCTCTCTCACTCCCTCCCACCCCATCTCTCCCTCCCTCCACATCTCTCCCTCCCTACCTCTCTCACTCCCTCCCACCCCATCTCTCCCTCCCCATCTCTCCCTCCCTCCACATCTCTCCCTCCCTACCTCTCTCACTCACTCCCACCCCATCTATCCCTCCCCCCTCTAACTCTCTCCTCCCTCTCTAACTCTCTCCTCCCTCCCTACCTCTCTCACTCCCTCCCACCCCATCTCTCCCTACCTCTCTCCTCCCTCCCTACCTCTCTCACTCACTCCCACCCCATCTATCCCTCCCTCTCTAACTCTCTCCTCCCTCTCTAACTCTCTCCTCCCTCCCTACCTCTCTCACTCACTCCCTCCCCATCTCTCCCTACCTCTCTCCTCCCTCCCTACCTCTCTCACTCCCTCCCTCCCTAACTCTCTCACTCCCTCCCACCCCATCCCTCCCTCCCTACCTCTCTCTCTCTCCCCCCTTTCTCTCTATCCCTACCCTACCATATCCTCTTCTCTCCCCCTTACACCCCCGCCTTCCTCCCTCCTTCTCCCCTCGGTCTCTCTTCCCCCCCCTACCTATATCTCTCCCTCCTCCTCCGTCCCTCTCTCCCCCTCTCTCAGCCCCCCTACCTATATCTCTCTCCTCCTCCTCCTCCTCGTCCCTCTCTCCCTCTCTCTGCCCCCCCTACCTATATCTCTCTCTCCTCCTCCTCCTCCTCCTCCTCCTCGTCCCCTCTCTCCCCTCTCTCTGCCCACCCTACCTATATCTCTCTCTCCCTCCTCCTCCTCGTCATCTCTCCCCCTCTCTGCCCACCCTACCTATATCTCTCCTCCTCCCTCCTCCTCATCCCTCTCTCCCCTCTCTCTGCCCACCCTACCTATATCTCTCTCTCCTCCTCCTCCTCCTCCTCCCCCCTCTCTGCCCCCCTACCTATATCTCTCTCTCCTCCTCCTCCTCCCCTCTCCCCCTCTCTCTGCCCACCCTACCTATATCTCTCTCTCCTCCTCCTCCTCCTCCCTCCCCTCTCTCTGCCCCCTACCTATATCTCTCCTCCTCCTCCTCCTCGTCCCCCTCTCCCCCTCTCTCTGCCCCCTACCTATATCTCTCTCCTCCTCCTCCTCGTCCCCTCTCTCCCCCTCTCTCTGCCCACCCTACCTATATCTCTCTCCTCCTCCTCCTCGTCCTCTCTCCCCTCTCTGCCCCCCTACCTATATCTCTCTCTCCTCCTCCTCCTCCTCCTCCCTCCTCCCTCTCCCCCTCTCTCTGCCCACCCTACCTATATCTCTCTCCTCCTCCTCCTCCTCCCCCTCTCTCTGCCCCCCTACCTATATCTCTCTCTCCTCCTCCTCCCCGTCATCTCTCCCCCTCTCTCTGCCCACCCTACCTATATCTCTCTCTCTCCTCCTCCTCCTCATCCTCTCCCCCCTCTCTCTGCCCACCCTACCTATATCTCTCTCTCCTCCTCCTCCTCCTCTCTCCCCCTCTCTGCCCCCCTACCTATATCTCTCTCCTCCTCCTCCTGTCCTCTCTCCCCCTCTCTCTGCCCACCCTACCTATATCTCTCTCTCCTCCTCCTCCTCCTCCTCTCTCCCCCTCTCTCTGCCCCCCTACCTATATCTCTCTCCCTCCTCCTCCCTCGTCCTCCTCTCCCCCCTCTCTGCCCCCCCTACCTATATCTCTCTCCTCCTCCTCCTCGTCCTCTCTCCCCCTCTCTCTGCCCACCCTACCTATATCTCTCTCTCCTCCTCCTCCCTCCTCCCTCTCCCCCTCTCTGCCCCCCCCTACCTATATCTCTCTCCTCCTCCTCCTCGTCCTCTCTCCCCCTCTCTCTGCCCACCCTACCTATATCTCTCTCCTCCTCCTCCTCCTCTCCCCTCTCTCTGCCCCCTACCTATCCTCTCCCCCTCCTCCTCCTCCTCCTCCTCGTCCCTCTCCCCTCTCTCTGCCCACCCTACCTATATCTCTCTCCTCCTCCTCCTCCTCTCTCCCCCTCTCTGCCCCCCTACCTATATCTCTCTCTCCTCCTCCTCCTCCTCATCCTCTCTCCCCCTCTCTGCCCACCCTACCTATATCTCTCTCTCTCTCCTCCCTCCTCCTCCTCTCTCCCCCTCTCTCTGCCCCCCTACCTATATCTCTCTCTCCTCCTCCTCGTCCCTCTCCCCCCTCTCTCTGCCCACCCTACCTATATCTCTCTCCCTCCTCCTCCTCGTCCTCTCTCCCTCTCAGCCCCCCTACCTATATCTCTCCCTCCTCCTCCCTCGTCCTCTCTCCCCTCTCTCTGCCCCCTACCTATATCTCTCCTCCTCCTCCTCCTCCTCCTCCCCTCCCCTCTCTCCCCCTCTCTCTGCCCACCCTACCTATATCTCTCTCTCCCCTCCTCCTCTCCCCCCTCTGCCCCCCTACCTATATCTCTCTCTCCTCCTCCTCCTCCCATCTCTCCCCCTCTCTGCCCACCCTACCTCCATCTCTCTCCTCCTCCTCCTCCCTCATCCTCTCTCCCCCTCTCTGCCCACCCTACCTATATCTCTCTCTCCTCCTCCTCCTCCTCCTCTCCCCTCTCTGCCCCCCACCTATATCTCTCTCTCCTCCTCCTCCTCGTCCTCTCTCCCCCTCTCTGCCCACCCTACCTATATCTCTCTCCTCCTCCTCCTCCTCCTCCTCTCCCCCTCTCTCTGCCCCCCTACCTATATCTCTCTCTCCTCCTCCTCCTCCTCCCTCTCTCCCCCCCTCTCTCTGCCCCCCTACCTATATCTCTCTCTCCTCCTCCTCCTCGTCCCTCTATCCCCCTCTGCCCCCCTACCTATATCTCTCTCTCCCCTCCTCCTCCCTCGTCCCCTCTCCCCCTCTCTCTGCCCACCCTACCTATATCTCTCTCCTCCTCCTCCTCCTCCTCCCTCTCTCCCCTCTCTGCCCCCTACCTATATCTCTCTCTCCTCCTCCTCCCTCTCCCCCTCCCACCCTACCTATATCTCTCTCCCCTCCTCCTCTCTCCCCCTCTGCCCCCCTACCCATATCTCTCTCCTCCTCCTCGTCCCCTCTCTCCCCCTCTCTGCCCCCCTACCTATATCTCTCCTCCTCCCTCCTCCTCCCCCCCTCTGCCCCCCCTACCTATATCTCTCTCCTCCTCCTCCCCCGTCCCCCTCCCCCTCTGCCCCCCCTACCTATATCTCTCTCCTCCTCCTCCTCGTCCCTCCCCCTCTCTGCCCACCCTACCTATATCTCTCTCCTCCTCCTCCTCCTCCCCCCTCTCTCCCCCTCTATATCTCTGCCCCCTCATATCTCCTCCTCGTCCTCTCTCCCCCTCTCCCACCCTACCTATATCTCCTCCTCCTCCTCCCTCCCTCCCTCTCTGCCCCCCTACCTATATCTCTCTCCTCCTCCTCCTCGTCCCTCTCTCCCCTCTCTCTGCCCCCCTACCTATATCTCTCTCCTCCTCCTCCCTCGCCCCCTCTCCCCCTCTCTCTGCCCACCCTACCTATATCTCTCTCTCCCTCCTCCTCCTCCTCCTCTCTCCCCTCTCTGCCCCCCCTACCTATCTCTCTCTCCTCCTCCCTCCCCTCGTCCCTCTCCCCCCTCCCTCTGCCCACCCTACCTATATCTCTCTCCTCCTCCTCCTCCTCCCCTCCTCTCTGCCCCCTACCTATATCTCTCTCTCCTCCCTCCTCCCCTCCTCTCTCCCCCTCTCTGCCCCCCTACCTATATCTCTCTCCTCCTCCTCCCTCGTCCTCTCTCCCCCTCTCTGCCCACCCTACCTATATCTCTCCTCCTCCTCCTCCTCCTCCTCCCCCTCTCTCTGCCCCCTACCTATATCTCTCTCTCCTCCTCCCCTCCTCCCCCCCTCTGCCCCCTACCTATATCTCTCTCCTCCTCCTCCTCGTCCTCTCTCCCCTCTCTCTGCCCACCCTACCTATATCTCTCCTCCTCCTCCTCCTCCTCCCCCCCCTCTGCCCACCCCCCTACCTATATCTCTCCTCCTCCTCCTCCTCGTCCTCCCCCCCTCTCTGCCCACCCTACCTATATCTCTCTCCTCCTCCTCCTCCCCCCTCCCTGCCCCCCTACCTATATCTCTCTCCTCCTCCTCCTCTGCCCCCCTACCTATATCTCTCTCCTCCCTCCTCCTCGTCCCTCTCCCCCTGCCTCTGCCCACCCTACCTATCTCTCCTCCTCCTCCTCCTCTCTCCCCCTCTCTGCCCACCCTACCTATATCTCTCTCCTCCTCCTCCTCCTCCCCCCCTCTCTCTGCCCCCCTACCTATATCTCTCTCTCCTCCTCCTCCTCGTCCTCTCCCCCCTCTCTGCCCACCCTACCTATATCTCTCCTCCTCCTCCTCCTCCTCTCTCCCCTCTCTGCCCCCCTACCTATATCTCTCCTCCTCCTCCTCCTCCTCCTCTCTCCCCCTCTCTCTGCCCCCCTACCTATATCTCTCTCTCCTCCTCCTCCTCCCCGTCCCTCTGCCCCCCTACCTATATCTCTCCTCCTCCTCGTCCCCTCTCCCCCTCTCTGCCCCCCTACCTATATCTCTCTCCTCCTCCTCCTCGTCCCCTCTCCCCTCTCTCTGCCCACCCTACCTATATCTCTCCCTCCCTCCTCCTCTCTCCCCCCTCTCTCTGCCCCCCTACCTATCTCTCTCTCCTCCTCCTCCTCCCTCTCTCCCCCTCTCTGCCCACCCTACCTATATCTCTCCTCCTCCTCCCTCTCTCCCCCTCTGCCCACCCTACCTATATCTCTCTCCTCCTCCTCCTCCTCCTCTCTCCCCCTCTCTGCCCCCCTACCTATATCTCTCTCCTCCTCCTCCTCCTCGTCCTCTCTCCCCCTCTCTGCCCACCCTACCTATATCTCTCTCCTCCTCCTCCTCCTCCTCCTCTCTCCCCCTCTCTGCCCCCTACCTATATCTCTCCTCTCCTCCTCCTCCTCGTCCCTCTCTCCCCCTCTCTCTGCCCCCCTACCTATATCTCTCTCCTCCCTCCTCCTCCGTCCTCTCTCCCCCTCTCTCTGCCCACCCTACCTATATCTCTCTCTCCTCCTCCTCCTCCTCCTCTCTCCCCCTCTCTGCCCCCCTACCTATATCTCTCTCTCCTCCTCCTCCTCCTCCTCGTCCCTCTCTCCCCCTCTCTCTGCCCACCCTACCTATATCTCTCTCCTCCTCCTCCTCTCCCCCTCTCTGCCCCCCTACCTATATCTCTCTCTCCTCCTCCTCCTCGTCCTCTCTCCCCCTCTGCCCCCCTACCTATATCTCTCTCTCCTCCTCCCCTCGTCCTCTCTCCCCCTCTCTCTGCCCACCCTACCTATATCTCTCCTCCTCCTCCTCTCTCCCCCCTCTCTCTGCCCACCCTACCTATATCTCTCTCTCCCTCCTCCTCCTCCCCTCTCTCCCCTCTCTGCCCCCCCCTACCTATATCTCTCTCTCCTCCTCCTCCCTCGCCCCTCTCCCCTCTCTCTGCCCACCCTACCTATATCTCTCTCCCTCCTCCTCCTCCTCCTCTCTCCCCCTCTCTCTGCCCCCCCCTACCTATATCTCTCTCCTCCTCCTCTCTCCCCCTCCCCCCTCTGCCCCCCTACCTATATCTCTCTCCTCCTCCTCCTCCTCGTCCTCTCCCCCTCTGCCCCCCTACCTATATCTCTCTCCTCCTCCTCCCTCGTCCTCTCCCCCCTCTCTCTGCCCCCCTACCTATATCTCTCTCCTCCTCCTCCTCGTCCTCTCTCCCCTCTCTCTGCCCACCCTACCTATATCTCTCCTCCTCCTCCTCTCTCCCCTCTCTCTGCCCCCCTACCTATATCTCTCTCTCCCTCCTCCTCCTCGTCCCTCTCCCCCTCTCTGCCCACCCTACCTATATCTCTCTCCTCCTCCTCCTCTCTCCCCCCCTCTCTGCCCACCCTACCTATATCTCTCTCTCCTCCTCCTCCTCCTCCTCTCTCCCCCTCTCTCTGCCCCCCCTACCTATATCTCTCCTCCTCCCTCCTCCCCCCGTCCCTCTCTCCCCTCTCTCTGCCCACCCTACCTATATCTCTCTCTCCTCCTCCTCCTCCTCCTCTCTCCCCCTCTCTGCCCCCCTACCTATATCTCTCCTCCTCCTCCTCCCCCGTCCCTCCCCCTCTCTCTGCCCCCCTACCTATATCTCTCTCCTCCTCCTCCTCGTCCCTCTCTCCCCCTCTCTCTGCCCACCCTACCTATATCTCTCTCTCCTCCTCCCCTCCTCCCCTCCCTCCCCCTCTCTCTGCCCACCCTACCTATATCTCTCTCCCTCCTCCTCCTCCTCCTCTCTCTCCCCCTCTCTCTGCCCCCTACCTATATCTCTCTCTCCCCTCCTCCTCGTCCTCTCTCCCCCTCTGCCCACCCTACCTATATCTCTCTCTCCTCCTCCTCCTCCTCCTCTCCCCCTCTCTCTGCCCCCCTACCTATATCTCTCTCTCCTCCTCCTCCTCCTCCTCTCTCCCCCTCTGCCCCCTACCTATATCTCTCTCTCCTCCTCCCTCGTCCTCTCTCCCCCCTCTCTGCCCCCCCCCACCTATATCTCTCTCTCCCTCCCTCCTCCTCGTCCCTCTCTCCCCCTCTCTCTGCCCCCCTACCTATATCTCTCTCCTCCTCCCTCCCCTCGTCCCTCTCTCCCCCTCTCTGCCCACCCTACCTATATCTCTCTCCTCCTCCTCCTCTCTCCCCCCTGCCCCCCTACCTATATCTCTCTCTCCTCCTCCTCCCCTCGTCCCTCTCTCCCCTCTCTCTGCCCACCCTACCTATATCTCTCTCCTCCTCCTCCTCTCCCCCTCTCTCTGCCCACCCTACCTATATCTCTCTCCTCCTCCTCCTCCTCCTCTCTCCCCTCTCTGCCCCCCTACCTATATCTCTCTCTCCTCCTCCTCCTCGTCCCTCTCTCCCTCTCTCTGCCCACCCTACCTATATCTCTCCTCCTCCTCCTCCTCCTCCTCTCTCCCCTCTCTCTGCCCCCCTACCTATATCTCTCTCCTCCTCCTCCTCCTCGTCCTCTCTCCCCCTCTCTCTGCCCCCTACCTATATCTCTCTCCCCTCCTCCCCTCGTCCCTCCCCCTCTCTCTGCCCACCCTACCTATATCTCTCTCTCCTCCTCCTCCTCCTCCTCTCCCCCCTCTCTGCCCCCCTACCTATATCTCTCTCTCCTCCTCCTCCTCGTCCTCTCTCCCCCTCTCTCTGCCCACCCTACCTATATCTCTCTCCTCCTCCTCCCTCTCCCCCCTCCTGCCCCCCTACCTATATCTCTCTCTCCTCCTCCTCCCCTCGTCCCTCTCCCCTCTCTCTGCCCCCTACCTATATCTCTCTCCCTCCCCTCCTCGTCCCTCTCTCCCCCTCTCTGCCCACCCTACCTATATCTCTCTCTCTCCCCTCCTCCTCCTCCTCTCTCCCCCTCTCTCTGCCCCCCTACCTATATCTCTCTCTCCCTCCTCCTCCCCCGTCCTCTCCCCCCCCTCTCTGCCCACCCTACCTATATCTCTCCTCCCTCCTCCTCCTCCTCTCTCCCCCTCTCTCTGCCCCCTACCTATATCTCTCTCCTCCTCCTCCCTCGTCCCCTCTCCCCCCCTCTCTCTGCCCACCCTACCTATATATCTCTCTCCTCCTCCTCCTCCTCCTCTCCCCCCCTCTCTGCCCCCCTACCTATATCTCTCTCTCCTCCTCCCTCGTCCCTCTCTCCCCCTCTCTCTGCCCCCCCTACCTATATCTCTCTCTCCTCCTCCTCCTCGTCCTCTCTCCCCTCTCTCTGCCCACCCTACCTATATCTCTCTCTCCCTCCTCCTCCTCCTCCTCTCTCCCCCTCTCTCTGCCCCCCTACCTATATCTCTCTCTCCTCCCTCCTCCTCGTCCCCTCTCCCCCTCTCTCTGCCCACCCTACCTATATCTCTCTCCTCCTCCTCCTCTCTCTCCCCCTCTGCCCCCTACCTATATCTCTCTCCTCCTCCTCCTCGTCCTCTCTCCCCCTCTCTCTCTGCCCCCTACCTATATCTCTCTCTCCTCCTCCTCCCCCTCGTCCCTCTCCCCCTCTCTCTGCCCACCCTACCTATATCTCTCCTCCTCCTCCTCCTCCTCCCCTCTCCCCTCTCTCTGCCCCCCTACCTATATCTCTCCCCCTCCTCCTCCCCTCGTCCCTCTCTCCCCTCTCTCTGCCCACCCTACCTATATCTCTCTCCTCCTCCTCCCTCTCCCCTCTCTCTGCCCACCCTACCTATATCTCTCTCCTCCTCCTCCTCTCTCCCCCCCTCTCCTCCTCCTCTTCCTCTCTCCCATGACAGACATTCATCCTTTAGACGAGAAGCAGCTCTGACTGAGAATGCCTCGTTCACCCTGGCAGGATCCTGTCTCCCCCACATGGCCCACACAGCTGTGAAGAGGGCACAACAGCCTCCCCCTCAGGAGATCTGGCATGAGCCCTCAGATCCTCAAAACGTTCTACATCACAAAGCCCTGTACGCCTGCAGAGCCTCTGTGTGCCTCTCTGAGGTGCTGCTGCAGGGTCAACACACACCTGTCCTGTCCCAGACATCCACGGCCAGGTCCCTTCCCTCAACACATACCTGTCCCAGACATCTACGGCGAGGCCACTTCCCTCAGCACACACCTGTCCTGTCCCAGACATCTACGGCCAGGCCACTTCCCTCAACACACACCTGTCCTGTCCCAGACATCTACGGCCAGGTACCTTCCCTCAACACACACCTGTCCTGTCCCAGACATCTACGGCCAGGCCACTTCCTCAACACACACCTGTCCTGTCCCAGACATCTACGGCCAGGCCACTTCCCTCAACACACACCTGTCCTGTCCCAGACATCTACGGCCAGGCCACTTCCCTCAACACACACCTGTCCTGTCCCAGACATCTACGGCCAGGCCACTTCCCTCAACTCATACCTGTCCTGTCCCAGACATCTACGGCCAGGTACCTTCCCTCAACACACACCTGTCCTGTCCTGTCCCAGGCATCTACGGAACACATGTTCGTGGACACACACACGCAAGGACACACTCACAAACACACACACAGAGAGACGGCAGTACATCAAGCATGTGTATACACATGTAGTAGATAAACCACACACACACACACACACACACACACACACACACACACACACACACACACACACACACAATTAAGGATTAAAAGTCCTGCATCAAAACATTCCCACACACATCTGTGAATTACCACAAACATCGTCTATTGTTTCCACTAACGAAGAGAAGATGTGCATCGATGCTTCATCCTCCAAACATGAGCTGCAGCTTGGGAAAGTACCGTCCCGGTTTACTGAGGACCAACCCCACAGTACCGTCCCGGTTTACTGAGGACCAACACCACAGTACCGTCCCGGTTTACTGAGGACCAACACCACAGTACCGTCCCGGTTTACTGAGAAACAACACCACAGTACCGTCCCGGTTTACTGAGGACCAACACCACAGTACCGTCCCGGTTTACTGAGGACCAACCCCACAGTACCGTCCCGGTTTACTGAGAAACAACACCACAGTACCGTCCCGGTTTACTGAGGACCAACACCACAGTACCGTCCCGGTTTACTGAGGACCAACACCACAGTACCGTCCCGGTTTACTGAGGAACAACACCAAGGTACCGTCCCGGTTTACTGAGGACCAACACCACAGTACCGTCCCGGTTTACTGAGGACCAACACCACGGTACCGTCCCGGTTTACTGAGGAACAACACCACGGTACCGTCCCGGTTTACTGAGGACCAACACCACGGTACCGTCCCGGTTTACTGAGGACCAACACCACAGTACCGTCCCGGTTTACTGAGGACCAACACCACAGTACCGTCCCGGTTAACTGAGGACCAACACCACGGTACCGTCCCGGTTTACTGAGGACCAACACCACGGTACCGTCCCGGTTTACTGAGGACCAACCCCACGGTACCGTCCCGGTTTACTGAGGACCAACACCACGGTACCGTCCCGGTTTACTGAGGACCAACACCACGGTACCGTCCCGGTTTACTGAGGACCAACACCACGGTACCGTCCCGGTTTACTGAGGACCAACACCACGGTACCGCCCCGGTTTACTGAGGACCAACACCACGGTACCGTCCCGGTTTACTGAGGACCAACACCACAGTACCGTCCCGGTTTACTGAGGACCAACACCACGGTACCGTCCCGGTTTACTGAGGACCAACCCCACGGTACCGTCCCGGTTTACTGAGGACCAACACCACGGTACCGTCCCGGTTTACTGAGGACCAACACCACGGTACCGTCCCGGTTTACTGAGGACCAACACCACGGTACCGTCCCGGTTTACTGAGGACCAACACCACAGTACCGTCCCCGGTTTACTGAGGACCAACACCACAGTACCGTCCCGGTTAACTGAGGACCAACACCACAGTACCGTCCCGGTTAACTGAGGACCAACACCACAGTACCGCCCTGGTTTACTGAGGACCAACACCACGTACCGGCCCCGGTTTACTGAGGACCAACCCCACGGTACCGTCCCTGGTTTACTGAGGACCAACACCACGTACCGCCCCGGCTTACTGAGGACCAACACCACGGTACCGCCCCGGTTTACTGAGGAACAACACCACGGTACCGTCCCCCGGTTTACTGAGAAACAACACCACGGTACCGTCCCGGTTTACTGAGGACCAACACCACGGTACCGTCCCGGTTTACTGAGGAACAACACCACGGTACCGCCCCGGTTTACTGAGAAACAACACCACGGTACCGGCCCCGGTTTACTGAGGACCAACACCACGGTACCGCCCGGTTTACTGAGGACCAACACCACAGTACCGTCCCGGTTTACTGAGGACCAACACCACAGTACCGTCCCATTATATCTATAATACTACTAATATAACATTATAATACTATTAATATAACATTATAATACTATTAATATAACATTATAATACTATTAATATAACATTATACTACTATTAATATAACATTATAATACTATTGATATAACATTATAATACTATTAATATAACATTATAATACTATTAATATAACATTATAATACTATTAATATAACATTATACTACTATTAATATAACATTATAATAATATTGATATAACATTATAATACTATTAATATAACATTATAATACTATTGATATAACATTATAATACTATTAATATAACATTATAATACTATTAATATAACATTATAACTATAATACTATTAATATAACATTATAATACTATTAATATAACATTATAATACTATTAATATAACATTATAATACTATTAATATAACATTATAACTATAATACTATTAATATAACATTATAATACTATTAATATAACATTATAACTATAATACTATTAATATAACATTATAACTATAATACTATTAATATAACATTATAATACTATTAATATAACATTATAACTATAATACTATTAATATAACATTATAACTATAATAATATTAATATAACATTATAATACTATTAATATAACATTATAATACTATTAATATAACTTTATAACATTATAATACTATTAATATAACATTATAATACTATTGATATAACATTATACCTATAATACTATTAATATAACATTATAATACTATAAATATAACATTATAATACTATTAATATAACATTATAATACTATTAATATAACATTATAATACTTTTAATATAACATTATAATACTATTAATATAACATTATAATACTATTAATATAACATTATAATACTATTAATATAACATTATAATACTATTAATATAACATTATAATACTATAAATATAACATTATAATACTATTAATATAACATTATAACTATAATACTATTAATATAACATTATAACTATAATACTATTAATATAACATTATAATACTATTAATATAACATTATAACTATAATACTATTAATATAACATTATAATACTATTAATATAACATTATAATACTATTAATATAACATTATAATACTATTAATATAACATTATAATACTATTAATATAACATTATAATACTATTAATATAACATTATAATACTATTAATATAACATTATAATACTATTAATATAACATCATAATACTATTAATATAACATTATAATACTATTAATATAACATTATAACTATAATACTATTAATATAACATTATAATACTATTAATATAACATTATAATACTATTAATATAACATTATAATACTATTAATATAACATTATAACTATAATACTATTAATATAACATTATAATACTATTAATATAACATTATAATACTATAAATATAACATTATAACTATAATACTATTGATATAACATTATAACATTATAATACTATAAATATAACATTATAATACTATTAATATAACATTATAATACTTTTAATATAACATTATAATACTATTAATATAACATTATAATACTATTAATATAACATTATAATACTATTAATATAACATTATAATACTATTAATATAACATTATAATACTATTAATATAACATTATAACTATAATACTATTAATATAACATTATAATACTATTAATATAACATTATAATACTATAAATATAACATTATAACTATAATACTATTGATATAACATTATAACTATAATACTATTAATATAACATTATAATACTATTGATATAACATTATAATACTATTGATATAACATTATAACATTATAATACTATTGATATAACATTATAATACTATAAATATAACATTATAACATTATAATACTATTGATATAACATAACATTATAATACTATTAATATAACATTATAACATTATAATACTATTGATATAACATTATAACTATAATACTATTAATATAACATTATAATACTATTGATATAACATTATAACTGTAGTCAAGCGCTGTGTATTTTCTCTCGGAACCACTCTGTAAACATGATTGAACTCTGAGACCTCTGTATTCCAATCTGTCTCATGGAAGGCCAATAATCTGAGGGAGAGCAACAGGTTTAAAAGCCATTAGCAGACTAAACATGTTTGGTATTACAGCGCGGCTGCCTTCTCCCAGGATTAATCCCTGTGGTTTTCATAATCTCTCTCAATATGTTTAAATAAGATGAAGCTTCCCTTTGTTCCTCTATTCCCACAGTGAGGGGAGGCTGACTGACTGACTGGCTGGCTGACTGACTGGCTGGCTGACTGACTGGCTGACTGGCTGACTGACTGGCTGACTGACTGACTGACTGGCTGACTGGCTGACTGGCTGACTGACTGGTTGACTGACTGACTGGTTGACTGACTGACTGACTGACTGACTGACTGACTGACTGGCTGGCTGGCTGGCTGGCTGGCTGACTGGCTGGCTGGCTGGCTGGCTGGTTGGCTGACTGACTGGCTGGTTGGCTGACTGACTGACTGGCTGACTGGCTGACTGACTGCATGACTATCTGGCTGGCTGGCTGACTGACTGGCTGACTGGCTGACTGGCTGACTGACTGACTGACTGGCTGACTGGCTGACTGACTGGTTGACTGACTGACTGACTGGCTGGCTGACTGACTGACTGGCTGGCTGGCTGGCTGGCTGGCTGGCTGGCTGGCTGGTTGGCTGACTGACTGGCTGGCTGGTTGGCTGACTGACTGACTGGCTGACTGACTGACTGACTGACTGACTGGCTGACTGACTGACTGACTGACTGACTGGCTGGCTGACTGACTGCATGACTGACTGGCTGGCTGGCTGACTGACTGACTGGCTGGCTGGTTGGCTGACTGACTGACTGGCTGACTGCATGACTGACTGGCTGACTGGCTGACTGACTGACTGGCTGACTGACTGGCTGGCTGACTGGCTGACTGACTGGCTGACTGACTGGCTGACTGACTGGCTGGTTGGCTGACTGACTGACTGACTGACTGGCTGACTGGCTGGCTGGCTGGCTGACTGGCTGACTGGCTGACTGGCTGGTTGGCTGGCTGATGGGGGAGTATGGTAAAGAGATCAGCAGTTGTATAGAGAACATCTATAACATTTACTCTGGTCTCTGTGTGTTTGATTAAATGTAACATTTTGAAATCCCAGAGTTCAGAGAAAAGCATAAATCACAGTGTGGCTGCAGCTGCTGGTGGGTCTGGGGAAAACACATGCACTCTCTCTTTCTTTCTCATTTTCTTTCTTCTCTGCTCATAAAGACTTCCCCCACTACTCCCCCCTCTCTCCCCTCCCTCCAGGGAGGACTGGGGGAACACCTGCAGGCCTGGGTCGCTCCTCCCCCGAGGTTCTCTACAAATGACTCCTCACACGCCCCCCAGCCCCTCTCCACCCTGTCCGCCTCCTCCCCTCCCCCTCTCCTCTCTCTCCCTCCCTTGCCCT
>NW_027008992.1:0-60856 GCF_036934945.1 Oncorhynchus masou masou
AGGGTGTTGGTGGTACAGAGTCAATGTGGAGGTTATATACAGGGTGTTACGGTACAGAGTCAATGTGGAGGCTATATAAGGTATGTTACTGCACAGAGTCAATGTGGAGGCTATATACAGGGGGAACTGCACAGAGTCACTGTGGAGGCTATGATACAGGGTGGCACGGCACAGAGTCAAAGTGGAGGCTATATACAGGGTGTTACGGTACAGAGTCACAGCGGAGGCTATATACAGGGTGTTACGGTACAGAGTCAATGCTGGAGGCTATATACAGGTGCCAGTACAGAGTCAATGTGGAGGCTATATACAGGGTGTTACGGTACAGAGTCAATGTGGAGGCTAATACAGGTGTTGGCTGTACAGGGTCAAACTGAGGCTAGACAGGGGGGTACCTGTACAGAGTCAATGTGGAGGCTTGAGATGCAGGGTGTACCGCGGCTACAGAGTCAAAGTGGAGGCTACATACAGGGTGATTACGCGGTACAGAGTCAATGGAGCGCATGGGCAGGTACCGGTACAGAGTCAAAGTGGAGGCTATATACAGGGTGTTACGCACAGAGTCAATGTGGAGGCTATATACAGGGTGTTACGGCACAGAGTCAATGTGGAGGCTATATACAGGGTATTACGGTACAGGGTCAATGTGGAGGCTATATACAGGGTGTTACGGTACAGAGTCAATGTGGAGGCTATATACATGGTATTACGGTACAGAGTCAATGTGGAGGCTATATACAGGGTGTTACGGTACAGAGTCAATGTGGAGGCTATATACAGGGTATTACGGTACAGGGTCAATGTGGAGGCTATATACAGGGTGTTACGGTACCAGAGTCAATGTGGAGGCTATATACAGGGTAATACATGAGCTCACGTTGATGCAGACATATTAGTAGTCATGCCAATAGAGTCAAATGAGGCCAGACAATGAGGGTTACTACAAAGAGGTTTCTCCAATGTGGAGGTTGAAGGGTACATGCATACTCAATGTAGATGCAGTACAGGAGCAGACATGGAGTCAAATGGTACAGAGCAAAGATGGCAGGTCTGCCTAACTGCATTATGTCAATGTCAAAGAATGAGTTCTTACATGATTGTAAGGAAAGACTTTGATGATGATATAGTACAGGTGCAGAGTGAGTGAAGATGACTAGATGTAACACCCAGCCCATGCTCTTCTGATCCCTCTGACTCTGATAAGCAGTCCCATGATGCCTACTTTGATCAAAAATCACTGGGTGGGACTAAATGTGAGAGAATTGTTGCTACCACACCAGTAATGTAACTAGAGAGTTTTTTTTTCGAAATTAGTAATGCGAGAGATGTCGAAATTAAGATCAGGGGAGAGAGGTCAGTTTACGCAAATTGCACAATTGATAGAAAGGTCTATGTCTAGTAATTAGGGAGAGATAGTTCAAATCAGGGACGAGGTAGACGTTTGTTTTCAAAACCAACCAGCACTGGTATATGAGAGAGTGTTCAGCCATCAGCATCGAGGAGATACCACTCACAACACTGTCAGCATTGGGTAATCAGTAAGAGGATATCAGGTACTGGGTAATTACAGAGAAAATGGAAAAACTGGGACTATAGTGAGATGTTCCTGCTTTGTAATTGTAGAGAGTGCTGGTAAAAATTGCAAATTCAGAGAATGAAATATAAATTGAAGAAATCGTAAAATGGGGAACTGAGTGAGAGATGCAAACATAAAAACAGTAATTACAGAGAAAAATTAAAAATTCAAAATTGTAGACCGAAAAATAAATAATCATGAGAAATAAAAATGGAAGAACTGTAGAAGAGAAAAAATCAAATTGGGATTATGTGAAAAATTCAAACAAAAATTATAAGATGTCCAGGTATAAAAATCTAGTGAAGAAATCATATAAATGCACTCACAACAGTAAATATTGAACTATTGTAAACAGATTGTTAATTATATATTACTATATATATAAAGTAATATGCCACAAAATATATTAACAGAATGCAAACTATATATTAATAAGATAAAACAGTAAAGAAAAGGAAGCTGTCATGGTATGAAGAATGTTGATACTATGGTAGAATATCAAATGACGTTGTCTATATACAACACGACATACTGAAAAAAAGTAGAAGATATTGTATGGTAAGATTAATGACAAAGATTAGTATATTAACATGATGTTACCAGTGGTATATTAACATAGATGTTAACCAGTGATATATTACTATAGGAGAGATGTTTAACCAGTGGTATATTACTATAGGATGTAGATTAACCAGTGGTATATTAACATGATGAGACATGTAGATTAACCAGTGGCATATTACCAGTGATATTTACATGATGTTACCAGTGGTATATTACTATAGATGTTACCAGTGGTAGATTAACCAAGGATATTACTATGGTATATTAACATGTAGATTAACCAGTGGTATATTAACATGATGTTACATGTATATTAAACCAGTGGTATATTACTATAGGAGAGACATGATAGATTAACCAGTGGTATATTAACATGATGATTAACCAGTGGTATATTAACATAGGATGTTACCAGTGGTATATTACCAGTGGTATATTAACATGATGTGACCAGTGGTATATTAACATGATGTTACTAGCAGTATATTACCATAATACTATTATACATGATGTTACCAGTGGTATATTAACATGAATGTTACCAGTGGTATATTAACATTATTACCAGTGGTATGTTAACATGATGTTACCAGTGGTATATTAACATGATGTTATACCAGTGGTATATTACCAGTGGTATATTAACATGATGTTGCTAGTATTATAATACTGGTATATTAACATGATGTTACCAGTGGTATATTACCACTGATGTTACAGTCTCCTCCTATTAATATGATGTTACCAGTGGTATATTAACATGATGTTACCAGTGGTATATTAACATGATGTTACCAGTGGTATATTAACATGATGTTACCAGTGGTATATTAACATGATGTTACCAGTGGTATATTAACATGATGTTACCAGTGGTATATTAACATGATGTTACCAGTGGTATATTAACATGATGTTACCAGTGGTATATTAACATGATGTTACCAGTGGTATATTAACATGATGTTACCAGTGGTATATTAACATGATGTTACCAGTGGTATATTACCAGTGGTATATTAACATGATGTTACCAGTGGTATATTAACATGATGTTACCAGTGGTATATTAACATGATGTTACCAGTGGTATATTAACATGATGTTACCAGTGGTATATTAACATGATATTACCAGTGGTATATTAACATGATGTTACCAGTGGTATATTAACATGATGTTACCAGTGGTATATTAACAGTGGTATATTAACATGATGTTACCAGTGGTATATTAACATGATGTTACCAGTGGTATATTAACATGATGTTACCAGTGGTATATTACCAGTGGTATATTAACATGATGTGACCAGTGGTATATTAACATGATGTTACCAGTGGTATATTAACATGATGTTACCAGTGGTATAATAACAGTGGTATATTAACATGATGTTGCTTAGTAGTATATTAACATGATGTTACCAGTGGTATATTAACATGATGTTACCAGTGGTATATTACCATGATGTTACCAGTGGTATATTAACATGATGTTACCAGTGGTATGTTAACATGATGTTAAGTGGTAAGATTAACATGATGTTACCAGTGGTATATTATGTTACCAGTGGTATATTAACATGATGTTACCAGTGGTATATTACCATGATGTTACCAGTGGTATATTAACATGATGTTACCAGTGGTATATTAACATGATGTTACCAGTGGTATATTAACATGATGTTACCAGTGGTATATTAACATGATGTTAACATGATGTTACAGTGGTATATTACCAGTGGTATATTAACTATGATGTGACCAGTGATATATTTACATGATGTTACCAGTGGTATAAATAGCATGATGTTACCAGTGGTATATTACCATTAACATGATGTATTACCAGTGGTATATTATGTTACCAGTGGTATATTAACATGATGTTACCAGTGGTATATTAACATGATGTTACCAGTGGTATATTAACATGATGTTACCAGTGGTATATTAACATGATGTTACCAGTGGTCCTATTACCAGTGGTATATTAACATGATGTGACCAGTGGTATATTAACATGATGTTACCAGTGGTATATTACCAGTGGTATATTACCATGATGTTACCAGTGGTATATTAACATGATTTACCAGTGGTATATTAACATGATGTTACCAGTGGTATATTAACATGATGTTACCAGTGGTATATTAACATCATGTTACCAGTGGTATATTACCAATATTACCAGTATATTAACATGATGTTACCAGTGGTATATTACCAGTGGTATATTAACATGATGTTACCAGTGGTAAAACATGATGTTACCAGTGGTATATTACCATGTGGTATATTAACATGTGTTACCAGATATTAGCATGATGTTACCAGTGGTATATTACATGATGTTACCAGTGGTATATTAACATGACCAGTGGTATATTAACATGAGAGACAGTGTATATTACCACCAGTGGTATATTACCATGATGTTACCAGTGGCATATTAACATGATGTTACCAGTGGTATATTAACATGATGTTACCAGTGGTATATTAACATGATGTTATTATATTACCATGGTATATTAACATGATGTTACCAGTGGTATATTAACATGATGTTACCAGTGATTATGGTATATTAACATGATGTTACCAGTGGTATATTAACATGATGTTACCAGTGGTATATTAACATGATGTTACCAGTGGATATATTACCCAGTGGTATATTACCATATGATGACCAGTGGTATATTACCACCAGTGGTATATTACTATAGATGTTACCAGTGGTATATTAACATGATGTTACCAGTGGTATATTAACATGATGTTACCAGTAGGATATTAACATGATGTTACCAGTGGTATATTACTAGTGGTATATTAACATGATGTTACCAGTGGTATATTAACATGATGTTACCAGTGGTATATTAACATGATGTTAACCAGTGGTATATTAACATAGGAGAGATGTTAACATGTAGTTAACCAGTGGTATATTACTATATTAACATGATATTACCAGTGGTATATTAACAGGATGTTACCATGTGGTATATTAACATGATGTTACCAGTAGGTATATTAACATGATGTTAACCAGTGGTATATTAACATGATGTTACCAGTGATATTAACATGATGTTACCAGTGGTATATTAACATGATGTTACAGTGTATATTAACATGATGTTACCAGTGGTATATTAACATGATGTTACCAGACATGGTATATTAACATGATGTTACCAGTGGTATATTACCATGATGTTACCAGTGGTATATTAACCAGTGGTATATTAACATGATGTTACCAGGAGAGACATGTTACCAGTTACCAGTGGTATATTAACATGATAGATTAACCAGTGGTATATTAACATGATGAGACCAGTGTATATTAACCATGGGTATATTAACATGATGTTACCAGTGGTATATTAACCAGTGGTATATTACCATGATGTTACCAGTGGTATATTAACATGATGTTACCAGTGGTATATTAGCATGATGTTACCAGTGTTATATTAACCAGTGGTATATTACTAGTGGTATATTAACATGATGTTACCAGTGGTATATTACCATGATGTTACCAGTGGTATATTAACATGATGTTACCAGTGGTATATTAACATGATGTTACCAGTGGTATATTACCATTACCAGGTATATTAACATGATGTTACCAGTGGTATATTAACATGATGTTACCAGTGGTATATTAACAGTGTTACCAGTGGTATATTAACATGATGTTACCAGGATATTAACATGATGTTACCAGTGGTATATTACCAGTGGTATATTACATGATGTTACCAGTGGTATATTAACATGATGTTACCAGTGGTATATTAACAGTGGTATATTAACATGATTTACCAGTGGTATATTAACATGATGTTACCAGTGGTGTTACCAGTGGTATATTAGCATGATGTTACCAGTGGTATATTAACATGATGTTACCAGTGGTATATTAACATGATATTACCAGTGGTATATTAACATGATGTTACCAGTGGTATATTACCAGTGGATGTTACCATGTGTTACCAGTGGTATATTACCAGTGGTATATTAACATGATGTTACCAGTGTATATTACCATGATGTACCAGTGGTATATTAACATGATGTTACCAGTGGTATATTACCAGGTATATTAACATGATGTGACCAGTGGTATATTAACATGATGTTACCAGTGGATATACCAGTGGTATATTAACCAGTGGTATATTACCAGTGGATATTAACATGATGTTACCAGTGGTATATTAACTGATAGGAGTGGTATATTAACATGATGTTACCAGTGGTATATTAATGATGTTACAGGATATTACCAGTGGTATATTAACCCAGTGGTATATTAACTATGTTAACATGATATTACCATGATGTTACCAGTGGTATATTAACATGGATGATGTTACCATGGTATATTAACATGATATAATACCAGTGGTATATTAATGACATGTATTACCAGATTAACCAGTGGTATATTAACATGATGTTACCATGTATTAACCAGTGGTATATTACCAGTGGTATATTAACATGATATTACCAGTGGTATATTAACATGATGTTACCAGTGGTATATTAACATGAGTTACATGTATTAACATGATTACCAGTGGTATATTACATGATGTTACAGTGGTATATTAACATGATGTTACAGTGGTATATTACCATGATGTTACCAGTGATATTACCATGATGTTAACATGATAGATTACCAGTGGTATATTACATGATGTTACCAGTGGTATATTAACATGATGTTACCAGTGGTATATTACTATAGTATATTAACATGATGTTACCAGTGGTATATTAATATAGGATTTACCAGTGGTATATTAACATGATGTTACCATAGGTATATTAACATGATGTTACCAGTGGTATATTAACATGATGTTACCAGTGGTATATTACCAGTGGTATATTAACATAGATATTACCAGTGGTATATTAACATGATGTTACCAGTAGTATACAACATGATGTTACCAGTGGTATATTAACATGATATTACCAGTGGCATATTAACATGATGTTTACCAGTAGGATATTAACATGTGTTACCAGTGGTATATTAACATGGAGTTACCAGTGGTATATTAACATGATGTTACAGTGGTATATTACATGATGTAGGATATTAACATGATGATTAACCAGTGGTATATTAACATGATGTTACCAGTGGTATATTAACCAGTGGTATATTACTATGGATGTTACCAGTGGTATATTAACATGATGTTACCAGTGGTATATTAACATGATGTTACCAGTGGTATATTAACATGATGTTACCAGTGATATTAACATGATGTTACCAGTGGTATATTACCAGTGGTATATTAACATGATGTTACCAGTGGTATATTAGCATGATGTTACCAGTGGTATATTAACATGATGTTACCAGTGGTATATTAACATGATGTTACCAGTGTATATTAGCATGATGTTACCAGTGGTATATTACCAGTGGTATATTAACATGATGTTACCAGTATATTAACATGATGTTACCAGTGGTATATTAACATGATGTTACCAGTGGTATATTAACATGATGTTACCAGTGGTATATTAACCAGTGGTATATTACTATGATAGGATATTACATGATGTTACCAGTGGTATATATGATGTTACCAGTGTTATATTAACATGATGTTAACCAGTGGTATATTACTATAGATGTTACATGGTATATTAACATGATGTTACCAGTGGTATATTAACATATAGGAGAGAACATGATGTTACCAGTGGTATATTAGCATAGATGAACATGTATATTACCAGTGGTATATTACCATAGATGTTACCATGTATATTAACAGTGTTACCAGTATATTAACATGATGTTACCAGTGGTATATTAACATGATGTTACCAGTGGTATATTAACATGATGTTAACCAGTGGTATATTACTATGGTATATTACCATGTGTTACCAGTGGTATATTAACATGATGTTACCAGTGGTATATTACCATGTAGGATATTAACATGATGTTACCAGTGGTATATTAACATGATGTTAACAGTGGTATATTAGCATGATGTTACCAGTGGTATATTAGCATGATGTTACAGGGTATATTAACATGATGTTACCAGTGGTATATTAACATGATGTTACCAGTGGTATATTAACATGATGTTACCAGTGGTATATTACCATGGTATGTTACCATGTGTTACCAGTGGTATATTACCAGTGGTATATTAACATGATGTTACCAGTGGTATATTACCATGATGTTACCAGGACAGAACATGTGTTACCAGTGGTATATTACTATATTAACATGATGTGACCAGTGGTATAAACATGTGTTAACCAGTGGTATATTACTATAGGTATATTAACATGTGATTACCAGTGGTATATTACTGATAGGTATATTACCATGATGTTAACCAGTGGTATATTACATAGGACCAGATATTACATGTATATTAACATGATGTTACAGTGGTCTATAACATGAGACCATGTAGATTAACATGATGTTACAGTGGTATATTACTATGTTACCAGTGGTACATGATGTTATGGTATGTTACCAGTGGTATATTAACATGATGTTACATGTGTTGGTATATTAACATGATGTTACCAGTGGTATATTAACATGATGTTACCAGTGGTATATTACCATGATGTTACCAGTGGTATATTAACATGATGTCTGTGGTATATTACTGTCTGTCTCATCTCTGTCTGTCTGTCTGTCTGGTGTCTGTCTGTCTGTCTGTCTGTCTGTCCATAATGATGTTGTGTTGGTTCAGGACAGGATGTGTCTGTCTCATAATGATGTTGTGTTGGTTCAGACGGTGTTAACGCAGCCAAGCGGAGCCTGCAGATGAACATCCAGACAGCTGTACATAAGATCTACCAGCAGCTGTCTGTCACGCTGGAGAGAGCCCTGCAGGCCAACAAACATCACATAGGTGAACGTCACATTATTACCAAGCAGGGGTTCTTCTATACAGGTCCTGGAGATCAACTGTATGTGCAGGCTTTCGGTCCAGCCCTGCAGTAAAAGTCTGCGCAGCCAGTAGTTCTTCAGGACGTAGTTGAAGACCAGCGCTATAGAGTAACTCCCCCTTTCCCTCGTTTGCCCCTCCCCGTCGTCTCCCTCCCTCTCCCCCGTCCCAATGCGGAAAGACACATTTCAGTTGACTTGTTGGACAACTGACTCGGTATCGCCCCCTCTTCCCCCCTTTCCTCGTTCCAGAGGCCCAGCAGCGCCTCCTGCTGGTGACAGTGTTTGCCCTGAGCGTACCAGTCTGTGGACGTGTCCCTGGCCATATCCAGTGGCCTCCTCAATGTGCTGTCACAGCTGTGTGGCACAGAGACCCTGCTGGGACAACCACTCCAGCTGCTACAGAAACCAGGGTGTCTCAGCTCAGCACTGCCCTGAAGGTAGCCTCAACGCGACTACTGCAGATACTGGCCATCAGCACCGGGTAAGACAGGGGCTCTCTGCACTAACAAAACTGTTAATATATGTTTATGTGTCGTCAGATGTGTCGTGTCTGGTTTATCTATAGGGCCGATTTCCCGGGTCCAGATCAAGCCTATTCCTGGATTTAAAAAGGGGACTTTCAATTTGAGATTGTCCTTCGAGAATGATTCTTAGTCCTGTAGGAGGCGCAATCATGAAACCCTACCCAGAAAGACTGTTGATGCATGATTCTGTCTCTGTGTCTCCAGGACGTACGCAGACAAGCTAGGACCCAAGGTGGTCCAGTCCCTATTGGACTTGCTGTGTAGCCAGCTGAAGAACCTTCTGTCCCAGGCAGGAGTCAGCCTGCTCACTGCCGACCCAGGGAAGAACCAGGAGAACCAGGACAAGAAGTCTGAGGATGGAGCCGACCCAGAGAAGACAGACCTCCGAGGTGGGAGGAGGACTGTGTGTCATGCAGCATTGACAGGAAGTTACAGTGCTATTTGAACGATGATTTAATACATTAGAGGAGGATTGTCTGCCAGGTTGGGAGTAATAGTGATGGAAAGGTTACCAGTGATTTGGCTGACTGGAATCGGTTGATCGGCTTGATTGTTTTTTTTTTTTTTTTCAAATAGATTTTTCCGGGACCTTCTAAAGTGTTGTCAATACAGATGGTAGTGGTGAAGTGGCATAAAGATGGCCGGATTCAGACATGATGTCATTGTTTTTAAGAAACAGCACCGTGTAGAGCTTCACTCTGTAATATGGTGTTGTTGTTGTTTTGGAGGGGAAACAGCACCCTGTAGAGCTTCACTCTGTAACATGGTGTTGTTGTTGTTGTTGAGTGGAAACAGCACCCTGTAGAGCTTCACTCTGTAACATGGTGTTGTTGTTGTTGTTGTTTTGAGTGGAAACAGCACCCTGTAGAGCTTCACTCTGTAACATGGTGTTGTTGTTGTTGGAGTGGAAACAGCACCCTGTGAGCTTCACTCTGTAACATGGTGTTGTTGTTGTTGGAGGGGAAACAGCACCCTGTAGAGCTGTAGAGCTCTGTAACATGATGTTATTGTTGTTGTTGATGTGGTCCATAGCGTTGGAGTGGAAACAGCACCCTGTAGAGCTTCACTCTGTAACATGGTGTTGTTGGAGTGGAAACAGCACCCTGTAGAGCTTCACTCTGTAACATGGTGTTGTTGTTGTTGTTGGAGTGGAAACAGCACCCTGTAGAGCTTCACTCTGTAACATGGTGTTGTTGTTGTTGGAGTGGAAACAGCACCCTGTAGAGCTTCACTCTGTAACATGTTGTTGTTGTTGGAGTGGAAACAGCACCCTGTAGAGCTTCACTCTGTAACATGGTGTTGTTGTTGTTGGAGTGGAAACAGCACCCTGTAGAGCTTCACTCTGTAACATGGTGTTGTTGTTGTGTTCCATAGCGTTGGTGCGTAAACAGCACACAGCAGAGCTTCACCTGGGAGACTTCCTGGTGTTCCTGAGGCGAAACGTCTCCTCCAAGGCCATCAATCCAAGATGTCTTCTCCGAAGTGGACAGAGGTGCTGCTCAACATCGCTGCGCAGAAATGCTGCTCAGGTACGGTCCAATCCAACTGTATTTGTACAGTTAAAATGCATTATGAAAATCACCGGTCTGTACTTGTAAGTTTAGATGTTTCTTGACATAGACTTGAATATAGGTTAGATATGCACCAGCACAGCCAACCATTTAATATACGTCCTGACATCAGGTCAGAGGTAAGGACTTACATTAACATGGCCTCCATTTTCACCAGTGTCTTCCTTTCATTATGTTATTTCTGTCAAAGGATGAAGGTTTATTTGAATCATGTCTTAGCCCGTTCATTAAAGGCTTTTTCAACTTTCATACTCACACGAGTGCCTGGCTTTTGGAATTTGTTAATAGTCGCTTAGCACCTAATTTGCGTAAGATTTCCTATTTCCTATTTTTTGTTTTGCTTTTCAATGACACAGTGTTATTGTTGTCTGTCTGTAGGAGTCCCTCTGGTGGGCAACCTGAGAACACGTCTCCTGGCCCTTCACGTTCTGGAGGCTGTGCTGCCTGCCTGCGGGCCAGTGTAGAGAACCACCAGATGACACAGGTACTGGAGCTGTATGCAGAGTGAAGCATCTCAAAATGACCCACTGGTGAGGTCCTAATAGGAGGATTTGTCGAGGTAGCTGGTAAAAAGGTCCTAATAAGAGGATTTGATGAGGTAGCAGGTAAAAATGTCTTAATAAGAGGATATGATGAGGTAGCTGGTAAAAAGGTGAGGTCCTAATAAGAGGTTATGATGAGGTAGCAGGTAAAAAGGTCTTAATAAGAGGATTTCATGAGGTAGCTGGTAAAGGTGAGGTCCTAATAAGAGGATATGATGAGGTAGCTGGTAAAGGCGAGGTCCTAATAAGAGGTTATGATGAGGTAGCTGGTAAAAAGGTCCTAATAAGAGGATTTCATGAGGTAGCTGGTAAAAGGTGAGGTCCTAATAAGAGGATTTGATGAGGTAGCTGGTAAAAGGTGAGGTCCTAATAAGAGGTTATGATAAGGTAGCTGGTAAAAAGGTCCTAATAAGAGGATTTGATGAGGTAGCTGGTAAAAAGGTCCTAATAAGAGGATATGATGAGGTAGGTGGTAAAAGGTGAGGTCCTAATAAGAGGTTATGATGAGGTGGCTGGTAAAAAAGGTGAGGTCCTAATAAGAGGTTATGATAAGGTAGCTGGTAAAAAGGCCCTAATAAGAGGATATGATGAGGTAGCTGGTAAAAGGTGAGGTCCTAATAAGAGGATTTGATGAGGTAGCTGGTAAAAGGCGAGGTCCTAATAAGAGGTTATGATGAGGTAGCTGGTAAAAAGGTGAGGTCCTAATAAGAGGATATGATGAGGTAGCTGGTAAAAAGGTGAGGTCCTAATAAGAGGATATGATGAGGTAGCTGGTAAAAAGGTGAGGTCCTAATAAGAGGTTATGATGAGGTAGCTGGTAAAAAGGTCCTAATAAGAGGATTTGATGAGGTAGCTGGTAAAAAGGCGAGGTCCTAATAAGAGGTTATGATGAGGTAGCTGGTAAAAAGGTGAGGTCCTAATAAGAGGATTTGATGAGGTAGCTGGTAAAAAGGTGAGGTCCTAATAAGAGGATTTGATGAGGTAGCTGGTAAAAGGTGAGGTCCTAATAAGAGGTTATGATGAGGTGGCTGGTAAAAGGTGAGGTCCTAATAAGAGGATTTGATGAGGTAGCTGGTAAAAGGTGAGGCCCTAATAAGAGGGATATTGATGAGGTAGCTGGTAAAAGGTCTGAATAAGAGGATATGATGAGGTAGCTGGTAAAAGGTGAGGTCCTAATAAGAGGATATGATGAGGTAGCTGGTAAAAGGTGAGGTCCTAATAAGAGGATTTGATGAGGTAGCTGGTAAAAGGTGAGGTCCTAATAAGAGGTTATGATGAGGTGGCTGGTAAAAGGTGAGGTCCTAATAAGAGGATTTGATGAGGTAGCTGGTAAAAGGTGAGGTCCTAATAAGAGGTTATGATGAGGTGGCTGGTAAAAGGTGAGGTCCTAATAAGAGGATTTGATGAGGTAGCTGGTAAAAGGTGAGGCCCTAATAAGAGGATATTGATGAGGTAGCTGGTAAAAAGGTCCTAATAAGAGGATATGATGAGGTAGCTGGTAAAAGGTGAGGTCCTAATAAGAGGATTTGATGAGGTAGCTGGTAAAAAGGTGAGGTCCTAATAAGAGGATTTGATGAGGTAGCTGGTAAAAGGTGAGGTCCTAATAAGAGGTTATGATGAGGTGGCTGGTAAAAAGGTGAGGTCCTAATAAGAGGATTTGATGAGGTAGCTGGTAAAAGGTGAGGCCCTAATAAGAGGATATTGATGAGGTAGCTGGTAAAAGGTCTGAATAAGAGGATATGATGAGGTAGCTGGTAAAAGGTGAGGTCCTAATAAGAGGATATGATGAGGTAGCTGGTAAAAAGGTGAGGTCCTAATAAGAGGATATGATGAGGTGGCTGGTAAAAAGGTCCTAATAAGAGGTTATGATGAGGTAGCTGGTAAAAAGGGCCTAATAAGAGGATATGATGAGGTAGCTGGTAAAAAGGTCCTAATAAGAGGATATGATGAGGTAGCAGGTAAAAGGTCCTAATAAGAGGTTATGATGAGGTAGCTGGTAAAAAGGTCCTAATAAGAGGATATGATGAGGTAGCTGGTAAAAAGGTCCTAATAAGAGGATATGATGAGGTAGCTGGTAAAAAGGTCCTAATAAGAGGATATGATGAGGTAGCAGGTAAAAGGTGAGGTCGTAATAAGAGGATATGATGAGGTAGCTGGTAAAAGGTGAGGTTCTATTAAGTGTATTTGATGAGGTAGCTGATAAAAGGTGAGGTCCTCCTTTAGGTGGTGGAGCGTCTCTTCTCCCTGCTGGCTGACTGTATGTGGGAGGCTCCCATCGCCCAGGCCAAGCACACCATCCAGATGAAGGAGAAAGAGCAGGAGCTGAAACTACAGGTACGGACAACTCATAATGCTCTCTATCACTTCTTCTTACTGGTATTATTCTTTCTTCTTTCTCTTCTTTTTCTTTCCTCTTCTTTTCTTTCTTTCTTTCTCAGACTTTTTCTTCTTCTTTCTCCTTCTTTCTTCTTCTTTTTCTTTCTTCTTCCTCTTTCTCCTTCTTCTTTCTTCTTCTTTCTCCTTCTTCTTTCTTCTTCTTTCTCCTTCTTCTTTCTTCTTCTTTCTTCTTCCTCTTTCTCCTTCTTCTTTTTCTTTCTTCTTCTTTTTCTTTCTTCTTCTTTTTCTTTCTTCTTCCTCTTTCTCCTTCTTCTTTCTTCTTCTTTCTTCTTCTTTTCTTTCTTCTTCTTTCTTCTTCTTTCTTCTTCCTCTTTCTCCTTCTTCTTCTTTCTTCTTCTTTTTTTCTTCTTCTTTTTTTCTTTCTTCTTCCTCTTTCTCCTTCTTCTTTCTTCTTCTTTTTCTTTCTTTTTCTTTCTTCTTTTTCTTGCTTTCTTTTCTCAGACTTTTCTTCTTATTATTTTTTCTTCTTCTTTGTCTTCTTCTCTGTGAAATAACTGGCTCGCAATCTGACTAACTGATTCCTCCGTCTGTCCCCAGGGCGAGGAGGAGGATGAGAACCTTCCTATCCAGGAGGTGTCGTTTGACCCGGAGAAGACTCAGTGTTGTGTGGTGGAGAATGGTCAGGGTCTGACCCACGGCAGCGGGGAAGGGATATGGACTGCCTCTACCGGCATCTCCTCTGGGTGCTACCAGTGGAAGGTACAGTACATCTCCTCTGGGTGCTACCAGTGGCATGTGAAGACACGCCTACTGTCCCGTTGCTAACGTTTGAGGGAAAATGGCATGTGTAAACACGCCTACTGTCCCGCTAACATTTGAGGGGAAATGGCATGTGTAAACACGCCTACTGTCCCGTTGCTAACGTTTGAGGGGAAATGGCATGTGTAAACACGCCTACTGTCCCGTTGCTAACGTTTGAGGGGAAATGGCATGTGTAAACACGCCTACAGTCCCGTTGCTAACGTTTGAGGGGAAATGGCATGTGTAAACACGCCTACTGTCCCGTTGCTAACGTTTAAGGGGAAATGTAAATGTAAATGAAAATGGCATGTCTAAACACACCTACTGTCCCGTTGCTAACGTTTGAGGGGAAATGGCAAGTGTAAACACGCCTACTGTCCCGTTGCTAACGTTTGAGGGGAAATGGCATGTGTAAACACGCTACTGTCCTGTTGCTAACGTTTGAGGGGAAATGGCATGTGTAAACACGCCTACTGTCCCGCTGCTAACGTTTGAGGGGAAATGGCATGTGTAAACACGCCTACTGTCCCGTTGCTAACGTTTGAGGGAAATGGCATGTGTAAACACGCCTACTGTCCCGTTGCCAACGGGAGGGGAAATGGCATGTGTAAACACGCCTACTGTCCCGCTAACGTTTGAGGGGAAATGGCATGTAAACACGCCTACTGTCCCGTTGCTAACATTTGAGGGGAAATGGCATGTGTAAACACGCCTACTGTCCCGTTGCTAACGTTTGAGGGGAAATGGCATGTGTAAACACGCCTACTGTCCCGTTGCTAACATTTGAGGGGAAATGGCATGTGTAAACACGCCACTGTCCCGCTGGGTTAACGTTTGAGGGGAAATGGCATGTGTAAACACGCCTACAGTCCCGTTGCTAACGTTTGAGGGGAAATGGCATGTGTAAACACGCCATTGTCCCGCTGAGGCTAAACACGTTTAAGGGGAAATGGCATGTGTAAACACGCCTACTGTCCCGTTGCTAACGTTTGAGGGGAAATGGCAAGTGTAAACACGCCTACTGTCCCGTTGCTAACGTTTGAGGGGAAATGGCATGTGTAAACACGCCTACTGTCCCGCAGCAACGTTTGAGGGGAAATGGCATGTGTAAACACGCCTACTGTCCCGCTGCTAACGTTTGAGGGGAAATGGCATGTGTATACACGCCTACTGTCCCGCTGCTAACGTTTGAGGGGAAATGGCATGTGTAAACACGCCTACTGTCCCGTTAACGTTTGAGGGGAAATGGCATGTGTAAACACGCCTACTGTCCCGTTAACGTTTAAGGGGAAATGGCATGTGTAAACACGCCTACTGTCCCGCTAACGTTTGAGGGGAAATGGCATGTAAACACGCCTACTGTCCCGTTGCTAACATTTGAGGGGAAATGGCAAGTGTAAACACGCTACTGTCCCGCTGCTGAGTGGGAAATACTAACGCTTGAGGGGAAATGGCATGTAAACACGCCTACTGTCCCGCTAACGTTTGAGGGGAAATGGCATGTGAAAAACACCTACAGTCTTGAATTGAAGCTCGCTCTGACTGGTGGTGACCCAACGCCCTATTAACACACTTTATGTTGGCGTCTTTATTTGGCCACACTCTGAGTTATTGTCTGTGCTACATGTCCATGTTGTTAGACGTGTCTGTGTTCTGGGGTGTAAATGGACCCAAACTAGAGGTGACGTATGTATTCTTACCTCAGGGAGAGTAGTTTGATTAGGTGGATTTACCAGATGTATTTCTCCATAGAGAGACAGATCACTATGGCAATGTTGGGGGGGTTCACCTGTAGCCGCCATCTTCAGTAATGAGCTCCGTTCTGCTGTCTTCAGTAATGAGCTCCGTTCTGCTGAGTCTTCAGTAATGAGCTCCGTTCTGCTGTCTTCAGTAATGAGCTCCCGCTCTACTGCGTCTTCAGGAATGAGTCCGCTCTGCTGAGTCTTCAGTAATGAGCTCCCTGTTCTGCAGTCTTCAGTAATGAGCTCCGCTCTGCTGTCTTCAGTAATGAGCTCCCGTTCTGCTGTCTTCAGTAATGAGCTCCCGTTCTACTCGTCTTCAGTAATGAGCTCCCGCTCTGCTGAGTCTTCAGTAATGAGCCCTTTCTGCTGAGTCTTCAGTAATGAGCTCCTTCTGCTGAGTCTTCAGTAATGAGCTCCCGCTCTGCTGTCTTCAGTAATGAGCTCCCGCTCTGCTGTCTTCAGTAATGAGCTCCCGCTCTGCTGTCTTCAGTAATGAGCTCCGCTCTGCTGTCTCCAGTAATGAGCTCCCGCTCTGCTGTCTTCAGTAATGAGCTCCCGTTCATGTCTTCAGTAATGAGCTCCGCTCTGCTGCGTCTTCAGTAATGAGCTCCGCTCTGCTGTCTTCCGTAATGAGCTCCCGTTCTGCTGTCTTCAGTAATGAGCTCCCGTTCTGCTGTCTCCAGTAATGAGCTCCCGTTCTGCTGTGTCTTCAGTAATGAGCTCCCGTTCTGCTGTGTCTTCAGGAATGAGCTCCCGTTCTGCTGTCTTCAGTAATGAGCTCCCGTTCTGCTGTCTCCAGTAATGAGCTCCCGTTCTGCTGTGTCTTCAGTAATGAGCTCCCGTTCTGCTGTGTCTTCAGTAATGAGCTCCCGTTCTGCTGCGTCTTCAGTAATGAGCTCCCGTTCTGCTGTCTTCCGTAATGAGCTCCCGCTCTGCTGTCTTCAGTAATGAGCTCCCGTTCTGCTGTCTCAGTAATGAGCTCCCGCTCTGCTGTCTTCAGTAATGAGCTCCCGTTCTGCTGTCTCCAGTAATGAGCTCCCGTTCTGCTGTGTCTTCAGTAATGAGCTCCCGTTCTGCTGTGTCTTCAGTAATGAGCTCCGCTCTGCTGTGTCTCCAGTAATGAGCTCCCGCTCTGCTGTCTTCAGTAATGAGCTCCCGTTCTGCTGAGTCTTCAGTAATGAGCTCCCCGCTCTGCTGTCTTCAGTAATGAGCTCCCGCTCTGCTGTCTTCAGTAATGAGCTCCCGTTCTGCTGTCTTCAGTAATGAGCTCCCGCTCTCCTCCAGTAATGAGCTCCCGCTCTGCTGTCTTCAGTAATGAGCTCCCGCTCTGCTGTCTTCAGTAATGAGCTCCCGCTCTGCTGCGTCTTCAGTAATGAGCTCCCGCTCTGCTGTCTTCCGTAATGAGCTCCCGCTCTGCTGTCTTCAGTAATGAGCTCCCGCTCTGCTGTCTCCAGTAATGAGCTCCCGTTCTGCTGTGTCTTCAGTAATGAGTTCCCGCTCTGCTGTGTCTTCAGTAATGAGCTCCCGCTCTGCTGCGTCTTCAGTAATGAGCTCCTGCTCTGCTGTCTTCCGTAATGAGCTCCCGTCTGCTGTCTTCAGTAATGAGCTCCCGCTCTGCTGTCTCCAGTAATGAGCTCCCGCTCTGCTGTCTTCAGTAATGAGCTCCCGTTCTGCTGTCTCCAGTAATGAGCTCCCGTTCTGCTGTGTCTTCAGTAATGAGCTCCCGCTCTGCTGTGTCTTCAGTAATGAGCTCCCGTTCTGCTGTGTCTTCAGTAATGAGCTCCCGTTCTGCAGTCTTCAGTAATGAGCTCCCGCTCTGCTGAGTCTTCAGGAATGAGCTCCCGCTCTGCTGAGTCTTCAGTAATGAGCTCCCCATGCCGCTGCGTCTTCCGTAATGAGCTCCCGTTCTGCTGTCTTCCCCTCCGTTATGAGCTCCCACGTTCTGTGACTCTTCAGTAATGAGCTCCCTTTCTGCTGAGTCTTCAGTAATGAGCTCCCGTTCTGCTGTCTTCATTAACGAGCTCCCGCTCTGGGCTGCGTCTTCAGTAATGAGCTCCCGTTCTGCTGTCTTCCGTAATGAGCTCCCGTCTGCTGAGTCTTCAGTAATGAGCTCCCCGTGCCGCTGCGTCACGTCCTTTATGTGTTTCCTGTATGTCATAACATTGCGTCATTGTTTGTTTCTACCCGTAGTTCTACATTGTGAAGGAGAACCGTGGCAACGAGGGGACGTGCGTCGGGTGTCCCGCTGGCCTGTCCATGACTTTAACCACCGCACCACGTCAGACATGTGGCTGTACCGGGCCTACAGCGGGAACCTGTACCACAACGGAGAGCAGACCCTCACCCTCTCCTCCTTCACCCAGGAGACTACATCACCTGTGTGTTGGACATGGAGGCACGCACCATCTCCTTCGGGAAGAACGGAGAGGTCAGGACATAAAGCTACTGTCAGTCTGCCCCCCTAGTTCTGAGATGCTTTTCACCGTGACTGGCCCTTGAGCCAGACTATAAACACTTCCCAAAACAATTAAAACCCCATGATGTCTGATGGCAAGTCATTACAGTCTCCTCACTGAGAGAGATGGAGGGAGGGAGGGAGGAGGGGGAGGGAGGGAGGGAGATGGAGGGGTAGAGAGATCAATATCTATCAGCAGGGTCCCTCCCCCATGACTGACAGTCTACAGTCTGAAACCTAGAGACTAGAGACCCCCCTTAGAGACACCAGAGTCCCCCCCTAGAGACACCAGAGTTCCCCACCCTAGAGACGCCAGAGTGCCCCCCCCTAGAGACACCAGAGTGCCCCCAACCCCTCTAGAGACACCAGAGTGCCCCCCCACCCACCCCTCTAGAGACACCAGAGTGCCCCCCCTAGAGGCACCAGAGTTCCCCCTAGAGACACCAGAGTTCCCCCCCCCAGAGACACCAGAGTGCCCCCCCAGAGACACCAGAGTGCCCACCCCCAGAGACACCAGAGTGCCCACCCCCAGAGACACCAGAGTGCCCACCCCCCAGAGACACCAGAGTGCCCCCCCAGAGACACCAGAGTTCCCTCCAGAGACACCAGAGTGTGTGTCCCCCTAGAGACGCCAGAGTGCCCCACCCTAGAGACACCAGAGTGCCCCCCACCCCCCTCTAGAGACACCAGAGTGCCCCCCAACCCCCTCTAGAGACACCAGAGTGCCCCCACCCACCCTCTAGAGACACCAGAGTGCCCCCCTAGAGACACCAGAGTTCCCCCCCCAGAGACACCAGAGTGCCCCCCCCCAGAGACACCAGAGTGCCCCCCCCAGAGACACCAGAGTGCCCACCCCCCAGAGACACCAGAGTGCCCACCCCCAGAGACACCAGAGTGCCCACCCCCCAGAGACACCAGAGTGCCCACCCCCCAGAGACACCAGAGTGCCCACCCCCAGAGACACCAGAGTGCCCCCCACCCCCTACAGAGACACCAGAGAGCCCCCTAGAGACGCCAGAGTGCCCCACCCTAGAGACACCAGAGTCCCCCTCCCCTAGAGACACCAGAGTCCCCCTCCCCTAGAGACACCAGAGTGCCCCCCCCCCAGAGACACCAGAGTGCCCCCTAGAGACACCAGAGGGCCCCCCTCTAGAGACACCAGGGTGCCCACCCCCTCTAGAGACACCAGAGTCCCCCCAGAGACACCAGAGAGCCCCCTAGAGACACCAGAGGGCCCCCCTCTAGAGACACCAGAGTGCCCCCACCCCCCCTAGAGACACCAGAGTGCCCCCAACCCCCTAGAGACACCAGAGTGCCCCCACCCACCCTCTAGAGACACCAGAGTGCCCCCCTAGAGGCACCAGAGTTCCCCCTAGAGACACCAGAGTTCCCCCCAGAGACACCAGAGTGCCCCCAGAGACACCAGAGTGCCCACCCCCAGAGACACCAGAGTGCCCACCCCCCAGAGACACCAGAGTGCCCACCCCCCAGAGACACCAGAGTGCCCCCCCAGAGACACCAGAGTTCCCCCTCCAGAGACACCAGAGTGTGTGTCCCCCTAGAGACGCCAGAGTGCCCCACCCTAGAGACACCAGAGTGCCCCCACCCCCTCTAGAGACACCAGAGTGCCCCCCAACCCCCTCTAGAGACACCAGAGTGCCCCCCACCCACCCTCTAGAGACACCAGAGTGCCCCCTAGAGACACCAGAGTGCCCCCCCCCCAGAGACACCAGAGTGCCCACCCCCAGAGACACCAGAGTGCCCACCCCCAGAGACACCAGAGTGCCCACCCCCAGAGACACCAGAGTGCCCCCCACCCCCAGAGACACCAGAGAGCCCCCCTAGAGACGCCCAGAGTGCCCCACCCTAGAGACACCAGAGTCCCCCTCCCCTAGAGACACCAGAGTCCCCCTCCCCAGAGACACCAGAGTGCCCCCTCCCCCAGAGACACCAGAGTGCCCCCCCCCCCTAGAGACACCAGAGGGCCCCCTCTAGAGACACCAGGGTGCCCACCCCCTCTAGAGACACCAGAGTCCCCCCAGAGACACCAGAGAGCCCCCTAGAGACACCAGAGGGCCCCCTCTAGAGACACCAGAGTGCCCCCCCCCAGAGACACCAGAGTGCCCCGAGACACCAGAGTGCCCACCCCCTCTAGAGACACCAGAGTGCCCCCTCCCCCAGAGACACCAGAGTGCCCCCACCCCCTAGAGACACCAGAGTGCCCCCCAGAGACACCAGAGTGCCCCCCACCCCACCCACCCCCCTAGAGACACCAGAGTGCCCCCCTAGAGACACCAGAGTGCCCCCCCAGAGACACCAGAGTGTTTGAGACAGTCTCTGCTGTGTTTACAGAAGCCTGTTATTGTTCTCCACAGGAGCCCAAGTTAGCCTTCGAGGACGGGACGCCACAGAGCTCTACCCCTGTGTCATGTTCTACAGCAGTAACCCTGGGGAGAAGGTAAGACCACGCTGAACATAGAACCTAGTTCAACCTAGAACCTAGTTAAACCCAGAACCTAGTTCAACCTAGAGCCTACGACTTAAACATAGAACCTAGTTAAACTGAGAACCTAGTTAGACTGAGAACCTAGTTCAACCTAGAACCTAGTTAAACCTAGAACCTAGTTAAACCTACAACCTATTTAAACATAGAACCTATTTAAACCTCAACTGTAAGGTCTGTTCAAACTACTCGTGTGTTCCATATGTAAATGTGCATTTGCCGAGCACAACAAAAATGTTACCAAGCCAAGCATCACACAGTCCTGTCATGTAAGGATAGGCAGGAGTAATCAGGTACCCCAAACAGACATCAAAACTCTCCCATCTTCAACCAGACATCACATTTGTTTTCAAGCATCACACAGTCCTTCTCCCTAAACTCCCTTTCTCCTCCGGTGCCCCTTTCACTCCCATTGCGTTCCGACCTCTCCCTCCTACACACGCCGTGTGCTGAGTGTGGACACAAGCCCGTTAGGCCGACACGCATAAACGACCATAAAAACACATCTAACTGACAGAATACACATGCTACATTCCCTTGACGAATGACGAATTAGAAATGGAAGTAGGTAAATATGTGCTCCAACAACGAGCTGCAGTTTTGGAATAATTGCGTCCCATCTATTTTCAGCTTGTGCTACTTCGGGAACTGCTTGTGCGCCCCTCGAGTGGCGCAGCGGCCTGGTTCGATTCCCGGGCTGTATCACAACCGGTCGTGATTGAGAGTCCCATAGGGTGTGGCGCACAATTGGCGCGGCGTCGTCCAGGTTAGGGTTTGTCTGTCACGGCTGATGTCCTCCTCTTCGTCTGGAGGTGTAGCAGGGATCGGACCAAAACGCAGCGTGGTTCGTGTTCAACATGTTTAAATGAAAGACGATAACGTGAACACGACACAAAATACAAAATAACAAACGTGGCAAAAAAAACGAAACAGTCCCATCTGATGCAGAGAACACAGAGACAGGAAACAAGCACCCGCAGAATATGGCTGCCTAAATATGGTTCCCAATCAGAGACAACGATAGACCAGCTGCCTCTAATTGAGAACCAATCTAGGCAACCATAGACATACAAACTACCTAGAAAGGAAACAGCCCCATAAACATACAAAACCCCTAGACCATAAACACATAAATCCCCCATGTCATGTCATGTGACATTGGCCTTTGTAAATAAGAATTTGTTCTTAACTGACTTCCCTAGTTAAATAAAGGTAACCCCCCTAAACGTAGACACGTTAGTTAGCCTAGCCTATAACCCATCTAAACATAGACAGATTAGTTAGCCTAGCCTATAACCCACCTAAACATAGACACTTTAGTTAGCCTAGCCTATAACCCACCTAAACATAGACACGTTAGTTCGCCTAGCCTATAACCCATCTAAACATAGACACGTTAGTTAGCCTAGCCTATAACTCACCTAAACATAGACACGTTAGTTAGCCTATAACCCACCTAAACATAGATACGTTAGTTAGCCTAGCCTACAACCCACCTAAACATAGACACGTTAGTTAGCCTATAACCCACCTAAACATAGACACGTTAGTTAGCCTATAACCCACCTAAACATAGACACGTTAGTTAACTTAGCCTATAACCCATCTAAACATATACACGTTAGTTAGCGTAGCCTATAACCCATCTAAACATAGACACGTTAGTTAACCTAGCCTATAACCCATCTAAACATAGACAGGTTAGTTAGCCTATAACCCACCTAAACATAGACACGTTAGTTAACCTAGCCTATAACCCACCTAAACATAGACACGTTAGTTAGCCTATAACCCACCTAAACATAGACACGTTAGTTAACCTAGCCTATAACCCACCTAAACATAGACACTTTAGTTAGCCTAGCCAGTTACCCACCTAAACATAGACACGTTAGTTAGCCTAGCCAGTAACCCACCTAAACATAGACACGTTAGTTAACCTAGCCTATAACCCATCTAAACATAGACACGTTAGTTAGCCTATAACCCACCTAAACATAGACACGTTAGTTAACCTAGCCTATAACCCATCTAAACATAGACACGTTAGTTAGCCTAGCCTATAACCCACCTAAACATAGACACGTTAGTTAACCTAGCCTATAACCCATCTAAACATAGACAGGTTAGTTAGCCTAGCCTATAACCCATCTAAACATAGACAGGTTAGTTAGCCTAGCCTATAACCCACATAAACATAGATGCGTTAGTTAGCCTAGCCTATAACCCACCTAAACATAGACACGTTAGTTAGCCTAGCCTATAACCCACCTAAACATAAACACGTTAGTTAGCCTATAACCCACCTAAACATAAACACGTTAGTTAGCCTATAACCCATCTAAACATAGACACGTTAGTTAGCCTAGCCTATAACCCACCTAAACATAGACACGTTAGTTAGCCTAGCCTATAACCCACCTAAACATAAACACGTTAGTTAGCCTAGCCTATAACCCACCTAAACATAGACACGTTAGTTAGCCTAGCCTATAACTCACCTAAACATAGACACGTTAGTTAGCCTATAACCCATCTAAACATAGACACGTTAGTTAGCCTAGCCTATAACCCATCTAAACATAGACACGTTAGTTAGCCTAGCCTATAACCCATCTAAACATAGACGCGTTAGTTAGCCTAGCCTATAACCTACCTAAACATAAACACGTTAGTTAACCTAGCCTATAACCCACCTAAACATAGACACGTTAGTTAGCCTAGCCTATAACCCATCTAAACATAGACGCGTTAGTTAGCCTAGCCTATAACCTACCTAAACATAAACACGTTAGTTAACCTAGCCTATAACCCACCTAAACATAGACACGTTAGTTAGCCTAGCCTATAACCCATCTAAACATAGACACGTTAGTTAGCCTAGCCTATAACCCACCTAAACATAAACAATTACATTTACATTTAAGTCATTTAGCAGACGCTCTTATCCAGAGCGACTTAACCGTTAAAATACACAATAACATGAGTTTGTTAAAGACAGAGCGTATCAGAATCATTAAGCCTGGGGCCTTCTCACCAAACAGATGGTGGGGTCTTGATTCAGCAACATGCACTGTTCCATGTGGAATCATTCATCCATTTAGAAAATATCAAACAACATCCTGAATAAACTACATCCAACATCTGTGAATCAAAAAGAAGATAAATCAGGGTTATAAACCAACATTTTTCTTTCTTTCTTTTTCCCCCAACTGGCCAAAATGCAGCTGTTTCTCTGTCTCCGGGTAAAGACAGGTGTCTCACTGCTCCCTATAACTCTCTGTTCCAGGTAAAGATCTGTGATATGCAGATGAGGGGTACCCCTCGTGACCTCCTGCCTGGTGATCCTATCTGCAGCCCCATGGCCACAGTCCTGGCTGAGGCCACCACACAGCTCATCAGGATCCTGCACCGCACGGACCACTGGACACACTGCATCAACAAGATCATGATGGACAGGTTGCACAGAATCAAACCCTGCTTCAGAGACTCAGCCAACGGTACTGGAGGAGGAGGTGAGAGGAGAGGAGGGAGAGAGAGGGAGGGGAGGAGGGGGAGGAGAGGGAGAGGAGAGGGGAGGGGGGGGGGGAGGGAGAGGAGAGGGAGAGGAGAGGAGAGGAGAGGAGAGGGAGAGGGAGGGAGAGGGAGAGGAGGGAGAGGGAGAGGAGAGGGGAGGGGAGGGGAGAGAGGGAGAGGAGAGGGGGGGGGAGAGGGAGAGAAGGGAGAGAGAGGAGAGGGAGGGAGAGGAGAGGAGGGAGGAGAGGAGAGGAGGGGGAAGGGGGAAGAGGAAAGGAGGGGAGAGGAGAGAGGAGAGGGGAGGAGAGGAGAGAGGAGAGAGAGGAGAGAGAGGGAGGGAGAGGAGAGGAGGGGAGGGTAGGAGAGAGGGAGAGGGGAGGTGAGAGGAGAGAGAGGGGGAGGAGAAGAGAGAGAGAGGAGAGGGGAGGAGGGTAGGAGAGGAGAGAGAGGAGGGTAGGAGAGGGAGAGGAGAGGAGAGGGAGGGGGAGAGAGGGGAGGGGTAGGAGAGGGGGGGAGAGAGAGGGGGAGGGTAGAAGAGGAGAGGAGGAGAGGGGGAAGGGAGGGAGAGGAGGAGAGGAGAGGAGGGGAGAGAGAGGGGAGGGGGAGGAGAGGAGGGGGAGGGGAGGAGAGGAGGGGAGGAGAGGGGGAGGAGAGGAGAGGAGAGAGGAGAGGAGGGGAGAGGAGGGGGAGAGGGAGGGGAGGGTAGAAGAGGAGAGGAGAGAGAGGGGGGAGGGTAGGAGAGGAGAGGGGAGGAGAGGAGAGGAGGGGAGAGGAGAGGCGGGGGGAGGGAGAGTAGAGAGGGAGAGGGGAGGAGAGGAGAGAGAGGGGAGGAGAGGAGAGGAGAGGAGAGGCTTGTGTTGCTCATTGTATAAAGTTAGGGCTTGTGTTGCTCATTGTATAAAGTTAGGGCTTGTGTTGCTCATTGTATAAAGTTAGGGCTTGTGTTGCTCATTGTATAAAGTTAGGGCTTGTGTTGCTTCATTTGAATTTCCTGACTTTTCCACGTGTTGACCAGCCTGATTTAAACATAATTTCTGTGAGTTAATATTAAAAGGCCTACAGTCAGCACCATGCCTTGTACAGTAACACATCATGTGACACATCAGGTCAGAGGTTAAAGAAGAGTCGTTCGGTGCAGAGCAGAGAGGAGCATGATGCCCAGAGGGACTCGTCCAGGGACCCCCAGAGAGGGGAGGAGGAGAGGGGCCGGCCGGGACACGGGAGCCGCCAGGGTCATGGAGGTCTGGGGGAACTCTCTGACCACCACCTCAGGACCCTCTGTACAGAGGTCTGTCTATCTATTGACTGAGCTTTTGTTGTGATTATCAGTCTTTATTAGCCTGGGTACCATTCTGTTTCTGATATTATTCCACAATGTTTTTGGCATTAGTGTGGAATGTTAGCACAAACATACTGGTACTCAGGCTAATAGTTTTTAATTTATTTGCAAGAAACACTTGACAACACCTTGACACAACTCACCTTGACACACCTCACCTTGACACACCACACCTTGACACACCTCACCTTGACACACCTCACCTTGACACACCACACCTTGACACAACTCACCTTGACACACCTCACCTTGACACACCTCACCTTGACACCGCACCTTGACACCGCACCTTGACAACGCACCTTGACACCACACCTTGACACCGCACCTTGACAACGCACCTTGACAACGCACCTTGACAACGCACCTTGACAACACCGCACCATGACAACACCACACCTTGATACATCACCATGACAACACCGCACCATGACAACACCGCACCATGACAACACCACACCTTGACACACCACCATGACAACACCACACCATGACACCACCGCACCATGACAACATTTCACCATGACACCACCGCACCATGACAACACCGCACCATGACAACACCACACCTTGACACCGCACCATGACAACACCGCACCATGACAACACAAGGCAGCTCTTATGTTGCAGTTCAAACTAAATAAACTACAGTATGTGATGTAAGATGTAACATCAGGATATTTATATTGGTTATAACTGTGTAATTTACATGTCATATTTAAGTAGCACGTTGCTCATTGTGAACGGGAGCAGCAGTTGCTATTTCAGAGGTCGCTGTCTGTCCTGAAGGCCTTCCGTGTTGAACTCTTAGGTGTGGCCTGTGCTGGCGGTGATGGGGGTGCTGACGCAGGGCTGCGTGTTGGGGGGCGCTGTGTTCACAAACAGACCGGTCGGCATGCTACTCTCCTGGGCGTGGTGAAGGAGGGGAGCACCTCAGCCAAGGTGCAGTGGGACGAGGCTGAGATCACCATCAGGTATTAACATTATAGTTGACCCTGCAGGTCCTGGCACCCTGGTCCCAGATCTGTTTGTGCTCTCGTGTCTAATGGAATTCTCATGGCTTGACAATGGCAAGGGAATAGGCAGAATCTGATCTGAGACCAGGCTAAGGTCTTGATAGAAACTGATCTGAGACCAGGCTAAAGTCTTGATAGAAACTGATCTGAGACCAGGCTAAAGTCTTGATAGAAACTGATCTGAGACCAGGCTAAGGTCTTGATAGAAACTGATCTGAGACCAGGCTAAAGTCTTGATAGAAACTGATCTGAGACCAGGCTAAGGTCTTGATAGAAACTGATCTGAGACCAGGCTAAGGTCTTGATAGAAACTGATCTGAGACCAGGCTAAGGTCTTGATAGAAACTGATCTGAGACCAGGCTAAAGTCTTGATAGAAACTGATCTGAGACCAGGCTAAAGTCTTGATAGAAGCTGATCTGAGACCAGGCTAAGGTCTTGATAGAAACTGATCTGAGACCAGGCTAAGGTCTTGATAGAAACTGATCTGAGACCAGGCTAAAGTCTTGATAGAAACTGATCTGAGACCAGGCTAAGGTCTTGATAGAAACTGATCTGAGACCAGGCTAAGGTCTTGATAGAAACTGATCTGAGACCAGGCTAAGGTCTTGATAGAAACTGATCTGAGACCAGGCTAAAGTCTTGATAGAAGCTGATCTGAGACCAGGCTAAAGTCTTGATAGAAGCTGATCTGAGACCAGGCTAAGGTCTTGATAGAAGCAAGGCATATTATTAGGGCTGGCACAATTATAGCATAACCTTTTCACGAACAATTATGGACAATAACCATGACCCCACCTTCCCCCTCCAAAAAGGAGGATACAGCTTTATATTCAATTAGATTTATTTTACTGAAAAGCAGTTTGATGTCTTGCTGAATAGGTACACTGGCTGATAGATTGTATCTACACTGGCTGATAGATAGTATCTACACTGGCTGATAGATATACACTGGCTGATAGATAGTATCTACACTGGCTGATAGATAGTATCTACACTGGCTGATAGATAGTATCTACACTGGCTAATAGATATACACTGGCTGATAGATAGTATCTACACTGGCTGATAGATAGTATCTACACTGGCTGATAGATAGTATCTACACTGGCTGATAGATATACACTGGCTGATAGATAGTATCTACACTGGCTGATAGATAGTATCTACACTGGCTGATAGATAGTATCTACACTGGCTGATAGATAGTATCTACACTGGCTGATAGATATACACTGGCTGATAGATAGTATCTACACTGGCTGATAGATAGTATCTACACTGGCTGATAGATAGTATATACACTGGCTGATAGATAGTATCTACACTGGCTGATAGATATACACTGGCTGATAGATAGTATCTACACTGGCTGATAGATAGTATCTACACTGGCTGATAGATAGTATCTACACTGGCTGATAGATAGTATCTACACTGGCTGATAGATATACACTGGCTGATAGATAGTATCTACACTGGCTGATAGATAGTATCTACACTGGCTGATAGATAGTATCTACACTGGCTGATAGATAGTATCTACACTGGCTGATAGATATACACTGGCTGATAGATAGTATCTACACTGGCTGATAGATAGTATCTACACTGGCTGATAGATAGTATCTACACTGGCTGATAGATAGTATCTACACTGGCTGATAGATATACACTGGCTGATAGATAGTATATACACTGGCTGATAGATAGTATCTACACTGGCTGATAGATAGTATCTACACTGGCTGATAGATAGTATATACACTGGCTGATAGATAGATATACACTGGCTGATAGATAGTATCTACACTGGCTGATAGATAGTATCTACACTGGCTGATAGATATACACTGGCTGATAGATAGTATATACACTGGCTGATAGATAGTATCTACACTGGCTGATAGACAGTATATACACTGGCTGATAGATAGTATCTACACTGGCTGATAGATAGTATCTACACTGGCTGATAGATAGTATATACACTGGCTGATATATATACTGGCTGATAGATAGTATCTACACTGGCTGATAGATAGTATCTACACTGGCTGATAGATAGTATCTACACTGGCTGATAGATAGTATCTACACTGGCTGATAGTATCTACACTGGCTGATAGATAGTATCTACACTGGCTGATAGATAGTATCTACACTGGCTGATAGATAGTATCTACACTGGCTGATAGATAGTATATACACTGGCTGATAGATAGTATCTACACTGGCTGATAGATAGTATCTACACTGGCTGATAGATATACACTGGCTGATAGATAGTATCTACACTGGCTGATAGATAGTATCTACACTGGCTGATAGATAGTATCTACACTGGCTGATAGATAGTATATACACTGGCTGATATATATACACTGGCTGATAGATAGTATCTACACTGGCTGATAGATAGTATATACACTGGCTGATAGATAGTATCTACACTGGCTGATAGATAGTATCTACACTGTCTGTATTGACTGGCTATGTTCACATCAATATGCTGTAAACCTCCATCACCCAGCTCTGTTTCAGTACTTTCCTCCATAACCACCCACCCCACCATGCTTCTAGCCACCCTCATCCACTACCATTAATACCTCCTGTATAGTCATCCATTATCCTCCCAAGGACTTATCCACCATCATCCATATCCCGTACGTAACCTATTGACTCGTTCATTGACTGGTCCCTTCTCTGCATGGTACCATTGTACCGCCAGCCCTCCTCCAACCATCCACCTAGCCTGGTCCCTTCTCTGCATGGTACCATTGTACCGCCAGCCCTCCTCCACCCATCCACCTAGCCTGGTCCCAGATCTGCATGGTACCATTGTACCGCCAGCCCTCCACCCATCCACCTAGCCTGGTCCCTTCTCTGCATGGTACCATTGTACCGCCAGCCCTCCTCCACCCATCCACCTAGCCTGGTCCCAGATCTGCATGGTACCATTGTACCGCCAGCCCTCCTCCACCCATCCACCTAGCCTGGTCCCTTCTCTGCATGGTACCATTGTACCGCCAGCCCTCCTCCACCCATCCACCTAGCCTGGTCCCTTCTCTGCATGGTACCATTGTACCGCCAGCCCTCCTCCACCCATCCACCTAGCCTGGTCCCTTCTCTGCATGGTACCATTGTACCGCCAGCCCTCCACCCATCCACCTAGCCTGGTCCCTTCTCTGCATGGTACCATTGTACCGCCAGCCCTCCTCCACCCATCCACCTAGCCTGGTCCCTTCTCTGCATGGTACCATTGTACCGCCAGCCCTCCTCCACCCATCCACCTAGCCTGGTCCCTTCTCTGCATGGTACCATTGTACCGCCAGCCCTCCTCCACCCATCCACCTAGCCTGGTCCCTTCTCTGCATGGTACCATTGTACCGCCAGCCCTCCTCCACCCATCCACCTAGCCTGGTCCCTTCTCTGCATGGTACCATTGTACCGCCAGCCCTCCTCCACCCATCCACCTAGCCTGGTCCCTTCTCTGCATGGTACCATTGTACCGCCAGCCCTCCTCCACCCATCCACCTAGCCTGGTCCCTTCTCTGCATGGTACCATTGTACCGCCAGCCCTCCACCCCATCCACCTAGCCTGGTCCCTTCTCTGCATGGTACCATTGTACCGCCAGCCCTCCTCCACCCATCCACCTAGCCTGGTCCCTTCTCTGCATGGTACCATTGTACCGCCAGCCCTCCTCCACCCATCCACCTAGCCTGGTCCCTTCTCTGCATGGTACCATTGTACCGCCAGCCCTCCTCCACCCATTCCACCTAGCCTGGTCCCTTCTCTGCACGGTACCATTGTACCGCCAGCCCTCCTCCACCCATCCACCTAGCCTGGTCCCTTCTCTGCATGGTACCATTGTACCGCCAGCCCTCCTTCACCCATCCACCTAGCCTGGTCCCTTCTCTGCATGGTACCATTGTACCGCCAGCCCTCCTCCACCCATCCACCTAGCCTGGTCCCTTCTCTGCATGGTACCATTGTACCGCCAGCCCTCCTTCACCCATCCACCTAGCCTGGTCCCTTCTCTGCATGGTACCATTGTACCGCCAGCCCTCCTCCACCCATCCACCTAGCCTGGTCCCTTCTCTGCATGGTACCATTGTACCGCCAGCCCTCCTCCACCCATCCACCTAGCCTGGTCCCTTCTCGGCATGGTACCATTGTACCGCCAGCCCTCCACCCATCCACCTAGCCTGGTCCCTTCTCTGCATGGTACCATTGTACTGCCAGCCCTCCTCCACCCATCCACCTAGCCTGGTCCCTTCTCTGCATGGTACCATTGTACCGCCAGCCCTCCTCCACCCATCCACCTAGCCTGGTCCCTTCTCTGCATGCTACCATTGTACTGCCAGCCCTCCTCCACCCATCCACCTAGCCTGGTCCCAGATCTGTTAATGCAAGGCAAACTCCTGAGGTGTCATTGTTGTCATGCTAAACATTGACGTGACAATTCCATAAGGAGATGGCAAGAGAGTAGAAACAGACTGGCACCCAGGGCAGACTACCATCCATCCATCCCTCCCCCAGACTACCATCCATCCAACCCTCCCCAGACTACCAACCCTCCCCAGACTACCATCCCTCCCCCAGACTACCATCCATCCAACCCTCCCCCAGACTACCATCCCTCCCCCAGACTACCATCCCTCCCCCAGACTACCATCCATCCCTCCCCCAGACTACCATCCATCCCTCCCCCAGACTACCATCCCTCCCCCAGACTACCACCCCTCCCCCAGACTACCACCCCTCCCCCAGACTACCATCCCTCCCCCAGACTACCATCCCTCCCCCAGACTACCATCCATCCCTCCCCAGACTACCATCCCCCTCCCTCCCCCAGACTACCATCCATCCCCCAGACTACCATCCCTCCCCCAGACTACCATCCATCCCTCCCCCAGACTACCATCCCTCCCCCAGACTACCATCCCTCCCCCAGACTACCATCCATCCCTCCCCCAGACTACCATCCCTCCCTCCCCCAGACTATCATCCCTCCCCCAGACTACCATCCCTCCCCCAGACTACCATCCATCCAACCCTCCCCTAGACTACCATCCCTCCCCCAGACTACCATCCCTCCCCCAGACTACCCCAGACTACCATCCATCCAACCCTCCCCAGACTACCATCCCTCCCCCAGACTACCATCCCTCCCCCAGACTACCATCCATCCCTCCCCCAGACTACCATCCATCCAACCCTCCCCTAGACTACCATCCCTCCCCCAGACTACCATCCCTCCCCCAGACTACCCCAGACTACCATCCATCCATCCCTCCCCCAGACTACCATCCCTCCCCAGACTACCATCCATCCCTCCCCCAGACTACCATCCATCCCTCCCCCAGACTACCATCCCTCCCCAGACTACCATCCATCCATCCCTCCCCCAGACTACCATCCCTCCCCCAGACTACCATCCCTCCCCAGACTACCATCCATCCATCCCTCCCCCAGACTACCATCCCTCCCCCAGACTACCATCCATCCATCCCTCCCCAGACTACCATCCCTCCCCCAGACTACCATCCCTCCCCCAGACTACCATCCCTCCCCCAGACTACCATCCATCCCTCCCTCCCCCAGACTACCATCCCTCCCCCAGACTACCATCCCTCCCCCAGACTACCATCCCTCCCCCAGACTACCATCCCTCCCCCAGACTACCATCCCTCCCCCAGACTACCATCCCTCCCCCAGACTACCATCCCTCCCCCAGACTACCATCCCTCCCCCAGACTACCATCCATCCCTCCCCAGACTACCATCCCTCCCCCAGACTACCATCCATCCATCCCTCCCCCAGACTACCATCCCTCCCCCAGACTACCATCCCTCCCCCAGACTACCATCCATCCATCCCTCCCCCAGACTACCATCCCTCCCCCAGACTACCATCCATCCATCCCTCCCCCAGACTACCATCCCTCCCCAGACTACCATCCCTCCCCCAGACTACCATCCCTCCCCCAGACTACCATCCCTCCCCCAGACTACCATCCCTCCCCCAGACTACCATCCCTCCCCCAGACTACCATCCCTCCCCAGACTACCATCCCTCCCCCAGACTACCATCCCTCCCCCAGACTACCATCCATCCCCCATACTACCATCCCTCCCCCAGACTACCATCCCTCCCCCAGACTACCATCCATCCCCCATACTACCATCCCTCCCCCAGACTACCATCCCTCCCCCAGACTACCATCCCTCCCCCAGACTACCATCCCTCCCTCCCCCAGACTACCATCCCTCCCCCAGACTACCATCCCTCCCTCCCCCAGACTACCATCCCTCCCCAGACTACCATCCCTCCTCCCCCAGACTACCATCCCTCCCCCAGACTACCATCCCTCCCTCCCCCAGACTACCATCCCTCCCCCAGACTACCATCCCTCCCCCAGACTACCATCCCTCCCCCCCAGACTACCATCCCTCCCTCCCCCAGACTACCATCCCTCCCCAGACTACCATCCCTCCCCCAGACTACCATCCCTCCCCCAGACTACCATCCCTCCCCCAGACTACCATCCCTCCCCCAGACTACCATCCATCCCTCCCCCAGACTACCATCCCTCCCCCAGACTACCATCCCTCCCCCAGACTACCATCCCTCCCTCCCCCAGACTACCATCCCTCCCCCAGACTACCATCCCTCCCCAGACTACCATCCATCCCTCCCCCAGACTACCATCCCTCCCCCAGACTACCATCCCTCCCCCAGACTACCATCCATCCCCAGTCCATCCATCCTCCACTCCTCTACCATGTATTGCATTCTTCCTCTCCGTCTTTCCCTCCTTCGCCCCTTTCCTCACTCTGTGTTTCCTTTGTGTTCCTCCACTTCTGGTTCATCATTAAAGCTTCCCAACTTTCTGGTCGCCTAGTGACACTCCCCTGTACAACCTGGAGCCCTGCGAGCCGCTGCCTTTTGACGTGGCACGCTTCCGAGGCCTCACCGCTTCCCTGCTCCTCGACCTCACCTATCTCACCTCCATCCACGAGGACGCTGGGAAGCTGAGCGCCCGGCGCCACGAGAAGAGACACCGTAGCAACGGAGGCCACGATACGACGACGACGACGGCCGCCACGACAAACGACGACTTCAACAACAAAACTAGTGAGACGGAGCACCAACACAGGGTCTCCCCGGACCCCAAAGACACAACAACAACGACAACGGGGACCGTCACCACGACGACAACCTCTGATCTGAGAGTGTCACACAGCCTGGACGAGGTCAAAGCCCACGCGGTGCCCAACTCGAAATCAGAGAGCGAGATCTCCTCCTGCGCCTTGGACTCCCAACACCAGGGTGGAGGAGGACCAGAGACCCTCTCCCTGCTCCTCAGACCCCCAGGAGGACAACAGGAGGAAGGGCCACGGTGGCTCTCCCCTCCTCGGGGCCAGTCAGTCTGAGATCCATGCGGTGCAGATGTCCTACCTCTACCTGGGGGCCATGAAGGCCCTCAGCACACTGCTCTCCTGCTCCAAGTATGTTGAGCTGCTGCTCATACCCAAGGTTCGTAATATGTCATCAGGGTTGTGGGTTCGAATCCCGCATTGCTCTCACATCATATAGTACCTCTCAGAGACAAGCGGGAAAATGTCTCTGGCCCCAAGTATACTGTATATGTGTTTAGTCAATCAAAGTGTCTGCTAATGGCCCACTCTGTAATAGGTCCAGGTTCAATTACAGTGTCTGCTAATGGCCCACTCTGTAATAGGTCCAGGTTCAATTACAGTGTCTGCTAATGGCCCATTCTCTAATAGGTCCAGGTTTAATCAAGGTGTCTGCTAATGGCCCACTCTGTAATAGGTCCAGGTTTAATCAAGGTGTCTGCTAATGGCCCACTCTGTAATAGGTCCAGGTTCAATCAAGGTGTCTGCTAATGGCCCATTCTGTAATAGGTCCAGGTTTAATCAAGGTGTCTGCTAATGGCCCATTCTGTAATAGGTCCAGGTTTAATCAAGGTGTCTGCTAATGGCCCACTCTGTAATAGGTCCAGGTTTAATCAAGGTGTCTGCTAATGGCCCACTCTGTAATAGGTTCAGGCTCAGCCGGAGCCTGCTCCCAGTGGACACAATGCAGACCTGAACGCCGGGTCCACCCCTAGTGGCGCAGCGCCCTCGCCCGTGTGCCAGGAGGAAGTTGAGATGAGGGCGGCACTGCAGTTCCTGATGCGTCACATGGTCAAGCGGGCCGTGATGAGGTCACCCATCAAGCGGGCGTTAGGATTGGCCGATTTGGAGAGAGCTCAGGCCATGATCTATAAATTGGTGGTCAGTGGAATGCTGGACGAACACTGCAGTGGGGGCAAGTCCAGACCTGGTGAGTAACACTGAGGGAAATAACATGTTGTTTGTTAGGGAAGGCTTTTCCATCTCTGGCCCTGGACTGGGGTCTTTTCCTGGGTTTTTCCTGGGGTCTTCCTGGGGCCCTCCTGGGGCCCTCCTGGGGCCCTCCTGTGATCTTCCTGGGGCCTTCCTGGGGTCTTCCTGAGGTCTTCCTGGGTCCTTCCTGGGGCCCTCCTAGGGTCTTCCTGGGGCCCTCCTGGGGTCTTCCTGGGGCCCTCCTGGGGTCTTCCTGGGGCCCTCCTGGGGTCTTCCTGGGGCCCCCTGGAGTCTTCCTGGGGCCCTCCTGGGGCCTTCCTGGGGCCCTCCTGGGGTCTTCCTGGGGCCCTCCTGAGGTCTTCCTGGGGCCTCCTGTGGCCCTCCTGGGTCCTTCCTGGGGCCCTCCTGGGGTCTTCCTCGGTTCTGAACATATATTGATGTGGTTGACAAACACATCCAGGATTACAAGCTAGCTAGCTACTTACCTTGAAGGCTTCTCAGACGATCTGATGTTGTAACGTGTCAAGAAATTTAAAGAGAAAAAAACTCTCTAGTAACTCTGTACTAACTCTGTACTAACTCTGTTCTAACTCTGTTCTAACTCTGTACTAACTCTGTTCTAACTCTGTTCTAACTCTGTTCTAACGCTGTACGAACTCTGTTCTAACTCTGTTCTAACTCTGTACTTACCCTGTTCAAACTCTGTACTAACTCTGTTCTAACTCTGTAACTCTGTTCTAACTCTGTACTAACCCTGTACTAACTCTGTTCTAACTATGTTCTAACTCTGTTCTAACTCTGTTCTAACTCTGTATCTCTGTACTAACACTGTACTAACCCTGTTCTAACTCTGTTCTAACTCTGTAACTCTGTTCTAACTCTGTACTAACCCTGTACTAACTCTGTTCTAACTATGTTCTAACTCTGCTCTAACTCTGTTCTAACTCTGTATCTCTGTAGTAACTCTGTACTAACTATGTTCTAACTCTGTACTAACTCTGTACTAACTCTGTTCTAACTCTGTTCTAACTCTGTACTAACTCTGTTCTAACACTGTACTAACTCTGTTCTAACTCTGTACTAACTCTGTACTAACTCTGTACTAACTCTGTTCTAACTCTGTACTTACCCTGTTCAAACTCTGTACTAACTCTGTTCTAACTCTGTATCTCTGTACTAACTCTGTACTAACCCTGTACTAACTCTGTACTAACTCTGTTCTAACTCTGTACTAACACTGTACTAACCCTGTTCTAACTCTGTTCTAACTCTGTAACTCTGTTCTAACTCTGTACTAACCCTGTATTAACCCTGTTCTAACTCTGTTCTAACTCTGTACTAACCCTGTATTAACCCTGTTCTAACTCTGTAACTCTGTACTAACTCTGTACTAACCCTGTTCTAACTCTGTTCTAACTCTGTAACTCTGTTCTAACTCTGTACTAACCCTGTACTAACTCTGTTCTAACTATATTCTAACTCTGTTCTAACTCTAACTCTCTACTAACAATGTACTAACTCTGTTCTAACTCTGTACTAACTCTGTTCTAACTCTGTATCTCTGTACTAACTCTGTACTAACTCTGTACTAACTCTGTTCTAACTCTGTTCTAACTCTGTACTAACTCTGTTCTAACACTGTACTAACTCTGTTCTAACTCTGTACTAACTCTGTTCTAACTCTGTAACTCTGTACTAATACTGTACTAACCCTGTTCTAACTCTGTTCTAACTCTGTAACTCTGTTCTAACTCTGTATTAACCCTGTTCTAACTCTGTTCTAACTCTGTTCTAACTCTGTTCTAACTCTGTATCTCTGTACTAACTCTGTACTAACCCTGTTCTAACTCTGTTCTAACTCTCTTCTAACTCTGTACTAACCCTGTACTAACTCTGTTCTAACTATGTTCTAACTCTGTTCTAACTCTGTAACTCTGTTCTAACGCTGTTCTAACTCTGTATTAACCCTGTTCTAACTCTGTTCTAACTCTGTTCTAACTCTGTATCTCTGTACTAACTCTGTACTAACCCTGTTCTAACTCTGTTCTAACTCTGTAACTCTGTTCTAACTCTGTACTAACCCTGTACTAACTCTGTACTAACTCTGTACTAACTCTGTTCTAACTCTGTTCTAACTCTGTTCTAACTCTGTACTAACTCTGTTCTAACTCTGTATCTCTGTACTAACTCTGTACTAACTATGTTCTAACTATGTTCTAACTCTGTACTAACTCTGTACTAACTCGGTTCTAACTCTGTTCTAACTCTGTACTAACTCTGTTCTAACTCTTTTCTAACTCCGTTCTAACTCTGTTCTATCTCTGTACTAACTCTGTTCTAACTCTCTACTGACTGTACTAACTCTGATCTAACTCTGTTCTAACTCTGATCTAACTCTGTTCTAACTCTGATCTAACTCTGTTCTAACTGTTCTAACTCTGTACTAACTGTTCTAACTCTGTACTAACTCTGTTCTATCTTTGTACTAACTCTCTACTGACTCTGATCTAACTCTGATCTAACTCTGATCTAACTCTGTACTAACTCTGTACTAACCCTGTTGTAACTCTGTACTAACTCTGATCTAACTCTGATCTAACTCTGTTCTAACTCTGTAACTCTGTGTGTGGTCTCTCTCCTGGTGTGTTAGCTGACCCAGAGTGTGAGGAGGGTGTGCAGGGAGAGCAGCAGGCCCAGACCCCCATCACCACCAGCCCCTCTGCTTCCAGCACCACCTCCTTCATGAGCTCCTCTCTGGAGGACACGACCACAGCCACTACACCTGTTACTGACACAGAGACTGTCCCTGCCTCAGAGTCCCCTGGGGTCATGCCTCTGAGCCTGCTCAGGTAAATAGAACCTCGACATACGCACACACACACACACACACACACACACACACACACACACACACACACACACACACACACACACACACACACACGTAGACACACACACACACACGTAGACACACACACACACGTAGACACACACACACGTAGACACACACACACACGTAGACACACACACACACACACTCACACACACACACGTAGACACACACACACACACACACACACACACACACACACACACACACACACACACACACTGTGGATACCTTTTAAAGTCAAGCCATTTATTACAATGTCTCGTCTTTACAGGCAAATGTTCTCAAGCTACCCGACCACCACTCTGCTGCCAACGCGTCGTGCCCAGACGCCCCCGGTGTCTTCTCTCCCCACGTCTCCCTCTGATGAGGTGGGTCGGAGACAGAGCCTCTCCTCCCCTGAGACCCAGACCTCCAGACCAGCCAACCGGACCGGGACATGTATGTACTACACACACACACACGTAGACATACACACACACACGTAGACACAGAGCCTCTCCTCCCCTGAGACCCAGACCTCCAGACCAGCCAACCGGACCGGGACATGTATGTACTACACACACACACACGTAGACATACACACACACACGTAGACACAGAGCCTCTCCTCCCCTGAGACCCAGACCTCCAGACCAGCCAACCGGACCGGGACATGTATGTACTACACACACACACACGTAGACATACACACACACACGTAGACACAGAGCCTCTCCTCCCCTGAGACCCAGACCTCCAGACCAGCCAACAGGACAGGGACATGTATGTACTACACACCAAGCACCCCCCCCCGCAGTCCCCAGTCATGTTTGTCTCTGTATGTGATGGTAACTTCCTGTTTGTCTCAGTATGTGATGGTAACTTCCTGTTTGTCTCCGTATGTGATGGCAACTTCCTGTTTGTCTCTGTATGTGATGGTAACATCCTGTTTGTCTCTGTATGTGATGGTAACTTCCTGTTTGTCTCTGTATGTGATGGTAACATCCTGTTTGTCTCTGTATGTGATGGTAACTTCCTGTTTGTCTCTGTATGTGATGGTAACATCCTGTTTGTCTCTGTATGTGATGGTAACTTCCTGTTTGTCTCTGTATGTGATGGTAACTTCCTGTTTGTCTCAGTATGTGATGGTAACTTCCTGTTTGTCTCAGTATGTGATGGTAACTTCCTGTTTGTCTCTGTATGTGATGGTAACTTCCTGTTTGTCTCTGTATGTGATGGTAACTTCCCGTTTGTCTCTGTATGTGATGGTAACATCCTGTTTGTCTCTGTATGTGATGGTAACTTCCTGTTTGTCTCTGTATGTGATGGTAACATCCTGTTTGTCTCTGTATGTGATGGTAACATACTGTCCTCTAATTATTGTCCTCTCCAGCCCTGTCGGACCCCAGCAGCAGACTGTCCACCTCCCCTCCCCCGGCCATCGCTGTGCCCCTCCTGGAGATGGGCTTCTCTCTGAGGCAGATCACCAAGGCTCTGGAGGCTACAGGGACAGGTACAGCCTTCACTATACATTACCTCATACCAAGACTACAGGTACAGCCTTCACTATACACTACCTCATACCAAGACTACAGGTACAGCCTTCACTATACACTACCTCATACCAAGACTACAGGTACAGACTTCACTATACACTACCTCATACCAAGACTACAGGTACAGACTTCACTATACACTACCTCATACCAAGACTACAGGTACAGACTTCACTATACACTACCTCATACCAAGACTACAGGTACAGACTTCACTATACACTACCTCATACCAAGACTACAGGTACAGCCTTCACTATACACTACCTCATACCAAGACTACAGGTACAGACGTCACTATACACTACCTCATACCAAGACTACAGGTACAGACTTCACTATACAATACCTCATACCAAGACTACAGGTACAGACTTCACTATACACTACCTCATACCAAGACTACAGGTACACACGTCACTATACACTACCTCATCCAAGACTACAGGTACAGACTTCACTATACACTACCTCATACCAAGACTACAGGTGCAGACTTCACTATACACTACCTCATACCAAGACTACAGGTACAGACTTCACTATACACTACCTCATACCAAGACTACAGGTACAGACTTCACTATACACTACCTCATACCAAGACTACAGGTACAGACTTCACTATACACTACCTCATACCAAGACTACAGGTACAGACGTCACTATACACTACCTCATACCAAGACTACAGGTACAGACTTCACTATACACTACCTCATACCAAGACTACAGGTACAGACTTCACTATACACTACCTCATTCCAAGACTACAGTTACAGACTTCACTATACATTACCTCATACCAAGACTACAGGTACAGACTTCACTATACACTACCTCATACCAAGACTACAGGTACAGACTTCACTATACACTACCTCATACCAAGACTACAGGTACAGCCTTCACTATACACTACCTCATACCAAGACTACAGGTACAGACTTCACTATACACTACCTCATACCAAGACTACAGGTACAGCCTTCACTATACACTACCTCATACCAAGACTACAGGTACAGACTTCACTATACACTACCTCATACCAAGACTACAGGTACAGACTTCACTATACACTACCTCATACCAAGACTACAGGTACAGACTTCACTATACACTACCTCATACCAAGACTACAGGTACAGACTTCACTATACACTACCTCATACCAAGACTACAGGTACAGCCTTCACTATACACTACCTCATACCAAGACTACAGGTACAGACTTCACTATACACTACCTCATACCAAGACTACAGGTACAGACTTCACTATACACTACCTCATACCAAGACTACAGGTACAGACTTCACTATACACTACCTCATACCAAGACTACAGGTACAGCCTTCACTATACACTACCTCATACCAAGACTACAGGTACAGACTTCACTATACACTACCTCATACCAAGACTACAGGTACAGACTTCACTATACACTACCTCATACCAAGACTACAGGTACAGACTTCACTATACACTACCTCATACCAAGACTACAGTTACAGACTTCACTATACACTACCTCATACCAAGACTACAGGTACAGACTTCACTATACACTACCTCATACCAAGACTACAGGTACAGACTTCACTATACACTACCTCATACCAAGACTACAGGTACAGACTTCACTATACACTACCTCATACCAAGACTACAGGTACAGACTTCACTATCACTACCTCATACCAAGACTACAGGTACAGACTTCACTATACACTACCTCATACCAAGACTACAGGTACAGACTTCACTATACACTACCTCATACCAAGACTACAGGTACAGACTTCACTATCACTACCTCATACCAAGACTACAGGTACAGACTTCACTATACACTACCTCATACCAAGACTACAGGTACAGACTTCACTATACACTACCTCATACCAAGACTACAGGTACAGACGTCACTATACACTACCTCATACCAAGACTACAGGTACAGACTTCACTATACACTACCTCATACCAAGACTACAGGTACAGACGTCACTATACACTACCTCATACCAAGACTACAGGTACAGACTTCACTATACACTACCTCATACCAAGACTACAGTTACAGACTTCACTATAACTACCTCATACCAAGACTACAGGTACAGACTTCACTATACACTACCTCATATCAAGACTACAGGTACAGACTTCACAATACATTACCTCATACCAAGACTACAGGTACAGACTTCACTATACACTACCTCATACCAATACTACAGGTACAGACTTCACTATACACTACCTCATACCAAGACTACAGGTACAGACTTCACTATACACTACCTCATACCAAGACTACAGGTACAGACTTCACTATACACTACCTCATACCAAGACTACAGGTACAGACTTCACTATACACTACCTCATACCAAGACTACAGGTACAGACTTCACTATACACTACCTCATACCAAGACTACAGGTACAGACTTCACTATACACTACCTCATACCAAGACTACAGGTAGAGACGTCACTATACACTACCTCATACCAAGACTACAGGTACAGACTTCACTATACACTACCTCATACCAAGACTACAGGTACAGACTTCACTATACACTACCTCATATCAAGACTACAGGTACAGACTTCACTATACATTACCTCATACCAAGACTACAGGTACAGACTTCACTATACACTATCTCATACCAATACTACAGGTACAGACTTCACTATACACTACCTCATACCAAGACTACAGTTACAGACTTCACTATACACTACCTCATACCAAGACTACAGGTACAGACTTCACTATACACTACCTCATACCAAGACTACAGGTACAGACTTCACTATACACTACCTCATACCAAGACTACAGGTACAGACTTCACTATACACTACCTCATACCAAGACTACAGGTACAGACTTCACTATACACTACCTCATACCAAGACTACAGGTACAGACTTCACTATACACTACCTCATACCAAGACTACAGGTACAGACGTCACTATACACTACCTCATACCAAGACTACAGGTACAGACTTCACTATACACTACCTCATACCAAGACTACAGTTACAGCCTTCACTATACACTACCTCATACCAAGACTACAGGTACAGACTTCACTATATACTACCTCATACCAAGACTACAGGTACAGACTTCACTATACACTACCTCATACCAAGACTACAGGTACAGACTTCACTATACACTACCTCATACCAAGACTACAGGTACAGACTTCACTATACACTACCTCATACCAAGACTACATGTACAGCCTTCACTATACACTACCTCATACCAAGACTACAGGTACAGACTTCACTATACACTACCTCATACCAAGACTACAGGTACAGACTTCACTATCACTACCTCATACCAAGACTACAGGTACAGCCTTCACTATACACTACCTCATACCAAGACTACAGGTACACACGTCACTATACACTACCTCATACCAAGACTACAGGTACAGCCTTCACTATACACTACCTCATACCAAGACTACAGGTACAGACTTCACTATACACTACCTCATACCAAGACTACAGGTACAGACGTCACTATACACTACCTCATACCAAGACTACAGGTACAGACTTCACTATACACTACCTCATACCAAGACTACAGGTACAGCCTTCACTATACACTACCTCATACCAAGACTACAGGTACAGACGTCACTATACACTACCTCATACCAAGACTACAGGTACAGACTTCACTATACACTACCTCATACCAAGACTACAGGTACAGACTTCACTATACACTACCTCATATCAAGACTACAGGTACAGACGTCACTATACACTACCTCATACCAAGACTACAGGTACAGACTTCACTATACACTACCTCATACCAAGACTACAGGTACAGACTTCACTATACACTACCTCATACTAAGACTACAGGTACAGACGTCACTATACACCACCTCATACCAAGACTACAGGTACAGACTTCACTATACACTACCTCATACCAAGACTGCAGGTACAGACTTCAAGTCAAATGTTATTGGTCACATACACATGGTTAGCAGATGTTGTTGCGAGTGTAGAGAAATGCCTGTGCTTCTAGTTCCAACAGTGCAGTAATATCTAACAGGTAATCGAACAAATTCCACAATAGCTACCTAATACACACAAATCTAAGTAAAGAAATTATTAAGAATATGTACTTATAAATATATCAATGAGTGATGGCGAACGGCATAGGCAAGATGCAGTAGATGGTATAGAGTACAGTATATACATAGGAGATGAGTAATGTAGGGTATGTAAACATTATTAAAGTGACAAGTGATCCATTTATTAAAGTGGCCAATGATATCAGGTCTGTATGTTGGCAGCAACCTCTCTGTGTTAGTGATGGCTGTTTGACAGTCGCGTAGTGTGTAAAAATGGTCTGTCCTCGGGTTACAACCCTCACTACCGAGTTCCAAACTGCCTTCTGGAAGCACCGTCAGCACCAGAACTGTTGGTAAGGAGCTTCATGAAATGGGTTTCCATGGCCGAGCAGCAGCACACAAGCCTCAGATCACCATGTGCAATGCCAAGCGTCGGCTGGAGGGGTGTAAAGCTCGCCGCCATTGGACTCTGGAACAGTGGAAACGCGTTCTATGGAATGATGAATCACGCTTCACCATCTGGCAGTCTGACAGACTAATCTGGGTTTGGCGGATGACAGGAGAATGCGAACCTGCCCGAATGCATAGTGCCAACTGTAAAGTTTGGTGGAGGAGGAATAATGGTCTGGGGCTGTTTTTCATGGTTCAGACTAGGCTCCTTAGTTCCAGTGAAGGGGAATCTTAACGCTACTCTGTATGTGATGGTAACTTCCTGTTTGTCTCTGTATGTGATGGTAACATCCTGTTTGTCTCTGTATGTGATGGTAACTTCCTGTTTGTCTCTGTATGTGATGGTAACTTCCTGTTTGTCTCTGTATGTGATGGTAACATCCTGTTTGTCTCTGTATGTGATGGTAACTTCCTGTTTGTCTCTGTATGTGATGGTAACATCCTGTTTGTCTCTGTATGTGATGGTAACTTCCTGTTTGTCTCTGTATGTGATGGTAACTTCCTGTTTGTCTCTGTATGTGATGGTAACTTCCTGTTTGTCTCTGTATGTGATGGTAACTTCCTGTTTGTCTCTGTATGTGATGGTAACTTCCTGTTTGTCTCTGTATGTGATGGTAACTTCCTGTTTGTCTCTGTATGTGATGGTAACATCCTGTTTGTCTCTGTATGTGATGGTAACTTCCTGTTTGTCTCTGTATGTGATGGTAACATCCTGTTTGTCTCTGTATGTGATGGTAACTTCCTGTTTGTCTCTGTATGTGATGGTAACTTCCTGTTTGTCTCTGTATGTGATGGTAACTTCCTGTTTGTCTCTGTATGTGATGGTAACATCCTGTTTGTCTCTGTATGTGATGGTAACTTCCTGTTTGTCTCTGTATGTGATGGTAACTTCCTGTTTGTCTCTGTATGTGATGGTAACTTCCTGTTTGTCTCTGTATGTAATGGGAACATCCTGTTTGTCTCTGTATGTGATGGTAACATCCTGTTTGTCTCTGTATGTGATGGTAACTTCCTGTTTGTCTCTGTATGTGATGATAACATCCTGTTTGTCTCTGTATGTGATGGTAACTTCCTGTTTGTCTCTGTATGTGATGGTAACATCCTGTTTGTCTCTGTATGTGATGGTAACTTCCTGTTTGTCTCTGTATGTGATGGTAACATCCTGTTTGTCTCTGTATGTGATGGTAACATCCTGTTTGTCTCTGTATGTGATGGTAACTTCCTGTTTGTCTCTGTATGTAATATCCTCACTAACGAGGATATTCTAGAGGATTCTGTGTTTCCAACTCAACAGTTCGGACTAGGCCGTTTCCTGTTTCAGCATGACAATACCTCCGTGCACAAGGGTGAGGTCATAGTTCATCGAGATCGGTGTGGAAGAACTTGACTGACTTGCACAGAGCACTGACCTCAACCCCATCGAACACGTTTGGGATGAAATTGGAACGCAGACTGCGAACCAGGCCTAATCGCCCAACATCAGTCCCTGGCCTCACTAATGCTCTTGTGGCTGAATGGAAGCAAGTCCCCGCAGCAATGTTCCAACATCTAGTAGAAAGCCTTCTCAGAAGAGTGGAGGCTGTTATAGCAGCAATGTTCCAACATCTAGTGTGAAAGCCTTCCCAGAGGAGTGGAGGCTGTTATAGCAGCAATGTTCCAACATCTAGTGGAAAGCCTTCCCAGAGGAGTGGAGGCTGTTATAGCAGCAATGTTCCAACATCTAGTGGAAGGCCTTCCCAGAAGAGTGGAGGCTGTTATAGCAGCAATGTTCCAACATCTAGTGGAAAGCCTTCCCAGAAGAGTGGAGGCTGTTATAGCAGCAATGTTCCAACATCTAGTGGAAAGCCTTCCCAGAGGAGTGGAGGCTGTTATAGCAGCAATGTTCCAACATCTAGTGGAAGGCCTTCCCAGAAGAGTGGAGGCTGTTATAGCAGCAATGTTCCAACATCTAGTGGAAAGCCTTCCCAGAAGAGTGGAGGCTGTTATAGCAGCAATGTTCCAACATCTAGTGGAAAGCCTTCCCAGAAGAGTGGAGGCTGTTATAGCAGCAATGTTCCAACATCTGGTGGAAAGCCTTCCCAGGAGAGTGGAGGCTGTTATAGCAGCAATGTTCCAACATCTAGTGGAAAGCCTTCCCAGAAGAGTGGAGGCTGTTATAGCAGCAATGTTCCAACATCTAGTGGAAAGCCTTCCCAGAGGAGTGGAGGCTGTTATAGCAGCAATGTTCCAACATCTAGTGGAAAGCCTTCCCAGAAGAGTGGAGGCTGTTATAGCAGCAATGTTCCAACATCTAGTGGAAAGCCTTCCCAGGAGAGTGGAGGCTGTTATAGCAGTAATGTTCCAACATCTAGTGGAAAGCCTTCCCAGAGGAGTGGAGGTTGTTATAGCAGCAATGTTCCACCATCTAGTAGGAAGGCCTTCCCAGGAGAGTGGAGGCTGTTATAGCAGCAATGTTCCTACATCTGGTGGAAAGCCTTCCCAGAGGAGTGGAGGCTGTTATAGCAGCAATGTTCCTACATCTGGTGGAAAGCCTTCCCAGAGGAGTGGAGGCTGTTATAGCAGCAATGTTCCAACATCTGGTGGAAAGCCTTCCCAGGAGAGTGGAGGCTGTTATAGCAGCAATGTTCCAACATCTGGTGGAAAGCCTTCCCAGAAGAGTGGAGGCTGTTATAGCAGCAATGTTCCAACATCTAGTGGAAAGCCTTCCCAGAAGAGTGGAGGCTGTTATAGCAGCAATGTTCCAACATCTAGTGGAAAGCCTTCCCAGAAGACTGGAGGCTGTTACAGCAGCAAAGGGGGGACCAACTCCGTATTAACGCCCATGATTTTGGAATGAGATGTTGGACGAGCAGGTAGTGTAGCATACATATCACATGTTGTATCGCTACATATCACATGTTGTATCTCTGAATACATATCACATGTTGTATCGCTGAATACATATCACATGTTGTATCGCTACATATCACATGTTGTATCTCTGAATACATATCACATGTTGTATCGCTGAATACATATCACATGTTGTATCGCTACATATCACATGTTGTATCGCTACATATCACATGTTGTATCTCTGAATACATATCACATGTTGTATCGCTACATATCACATGTTGTATCGCTGAATACATATCACATGTTGTATCGCTACATATCACATGTTGTATCGCTGAATACATATCACATGTTGTATCGCTACATATCACATGTTGTATCGCTGAATACATATCACATGTTGTATCGCTGAATACATATCACATGTTGTATCGCTGAATACATATCACATGTTGTATCGCTGAATACATATCACCTGTTGTTTCGCAGAATACATATCACCTGTTGTAGCGCTGAATATGCGCGAGAACACTTACTGGTAACTGTTAGCAGCAAACAGTGAGTCAGCTGTCAGTTCAGAAGGTCCAGCTTGTTTACATGTGAGTCTCCAACCTTTAGCTTGTGGCCATTCAGAATACAACCACTTCTAATGGACCATCTCTCTCCCAGCCAATGGTCATTCAGAATACAACCACTTCTAATGGACCATCTCTCTCCCAGCCAATGCTCATTCAGAATACAACCGCTTCTAATGGACCATCTCTCTCCCAGCCAATGCTCATTCAGAATACAACCACTTCTAATGGACCATCTCTCTCCCAGCCAATGACCATTCAGAATACAACCACTTCTAATGTCCAATCTCTCTCCCAGCCAATGGCCATTCAGGATACAACAACTTCTAATGGACCATCTCTCCCCAGCCAATGCTCATTCAGAATACAACCGCTTCTAATGGACCATCTCTCTCCCAGCCAATGGCCATTCAGAATACAACCACTTCTAATGGACCATCTCTCTCCAGCCAATGGCCATTCAGGATACAACCACTTCTAATGGACCATCTCTCTCCCAGCCAATGGCCATTCAGGATACAACCACTTCTAATGGACCATCTCTCTCCCAGCCAATGGCCATTCAGAATACAACCACTTCTAATGGACCATCTCTCTCCAGCCAATGGCCATTCAGGATATAACCACTTCTAATGGACCATCTCTCTCCCAGCCAATGCTCATTCAGAATACAACCACTTCTAATGGACCATCTCTCTCCCAGCCAATGACTATTCAGGATACAACCACTTCTAATGGACCATCTCTCTCCCAGCCAATGGACATTCAGGATACAACCACTTCTAATGGACCATCTCTCTCCCAGCCAGCCATTCAGGATACAACCACTTCTAATGGACCATCTCTCCCCCAGCCAATGGCCATTCAGGATACAACCACTAACCACTCTCCCAGCCAATGGCCAGTCAGGATACAACCACTAACCACTCTCCCAGCCAATGGCCAGTCAGGACACAACCACTAACCACTCTCCCAGCCAATGGCCAGTCAGGACACAACCACTAACCACTCTCCCAGCCAATGGCCATTCAGGACACAAACACTAACCACTCTCCCAGCCAATGTAACAGGATAGAACGTCCAGAACGTGTCCAGAACGTGCCGGAAGATCACAGCTAGCTTGAACTGGTACCGATGGAGCTATCTAATTGGTGCCTTTTTAAAAACATAGCTGAATCTGTTGGTACGGTGTCTTCCCTGTGTAAATAAAAGCTACAAACAAGGACCACGGTGCCGTGTGTTTGGGAGCAGACTGTTTTGAACCCGGGATGGGGACAGTGCTTATATTTCTCCTGTTCACAGACTTGTCCAAGTGTTCATCATTACAAGTGTTTCATGGAAATGTTTCATATCCCAACTACCCCTCGAGACACCTGGGGTCACGACAGCCCTGCGACTGTCCTGCGCCCACAGAGCAATTGGGGTTTAAGTGCCTTGCTCAAGGGCACAGTGACAGATTTCTGTTTTCACCTTTTCGGCTCTGGAATTCAAACCAGCGACTTTTCAGTTACTGGCCCAACGCTCTAACCTCTACCTTCCCCCCCCCCTACCCCCTCGTTAGCAGCAACACTGATGTTTATTTCACCAACAGTATGTCATCAGGTCCTATCCCCCCTCGTTAGCAGCAACACTGATGTTTATTTCACCAACAGTATGTCATCAGGTCCTATCCCCCCCCTCGTTAGCAGCAACACTGATGTTTATTTCACCAACAGTATGTCATCAGGTCCTATCCCCCCCCTCGTTAGCAGCAACACTGATGTTTATTTCACCAACAGTATGTCATCAGGTCCTATCCCCCCCCCCTCGTTAGCAGCAACACTGATGTTTATTTCACCAACAGTATGTCATCAGGTCCTATCCCCCCCCCCCCCCTCGTTAGCAGCAACACTGATGTTTATTTCACCAACAGTATGTCATCAGGTCCTATCCCCCCCCTCGTTAGCAGCAACGCTGATGTTTATTTCACCAACAGTATGTCATCAGGTCCTATCCCCCCCCTCGTTAGCAGCAACACTGATGTTTATTTCACCAACAGTATGTCATCAGGTCCTATCCCCCCCCCCTCGTTAGCAGCAACGCTGATGTTTATTTCACCAACAGTATGTCATCAGGTCCTATCCCCCCTCGTTAGCAGCAACGCTGATGTTTATTTCACCAACAGTATGTCATCAGGTCCTATCCCCCCCCCCGTTAGCAGCAACACTGATGTTTATTTCACCAACAGTATGTCATCAGGTCCTATCCCCCCCCTCGTTAGCAGCAACGCTGATGTTTATTTCACCAACAGTATGTCATCAGGTCCTATCCCCCCTCGTTAGCAGCAACGCTGATGTTTATTTCACCAACAGTATGTCATCAGGTCCTATCCCCCCCCTCTCCCCCAGGTACTCGTGGCGAGGCCGATGCCCAGAACATCACGGTATTGGCTATGTGGATGATAGAACACCCCGGAACAGAGGAGGACGAGGACGAGAGCCACTCTCGAGGACAGGGGTCAGACAGCTCCTCGTGCCCAGGGGCCACAGCCTCGGGGAGGGGTAAGAGTCTGGAGAGGAGCTACCTTCACTCCCCTGGAGATATGCCCAACGCTGACTCTGCAGACATGGAGGAGGGCTTCAGTGAGAGGTACAGTAACTGAAGCTGTTGTAGAGGACAGCCCCTCGGGGGTCAGATATGCCTGTCTCCAGTCTTCTGTTACACATAGTGTGTGCTTAGTAGTACTCCCTGACGAAGGCCATGCAGCCGGAGGTTTTAAACTTTGTTTCCATTGAACATGCCATACAAAGTAAAGGCATTTTAATGAATTATATGAGGAGTGCCTTGATCCTCTGGTCTTTTTGGTGCTTAGTAGCACTTGGATAAAACTGCTGTTGATTCAGTATTCAACGACAACATGCAGTATAGTGTATACAGTATATATGCAGTACAGTATATATGTATTACAGTATATATAAATATATATAAGTATTACAGTACGTCTCACTACAGAGCTGAAAGAGTCAGGGATGCCGTCTATTCTGTTTGCTATTGAAGTACTAGTTGTCATTGAAACCAATATTAGATCATCTCTTTCCATGTTTGTGATTTGTGTGAGGGCTGTGTTTGTGTCCCTGCAGTCCAGAGGGGCTGGACCAGGCCTCTGCCTCCGTTGGTCCAACCCCCAGAGGGCGCTCTGCTGTCAGCAGGAAACACCGCTTTGACCTGGCTGCTAGGACACTGCTGGCCCGCGCTGGTGAGACTCTTCCTCTCTCTCTCTCCCTCTCTCTGTCTCTCTGTCTCTGTGTCTCTCTCTCACTCTCTGTCTCTCTCTGTCTCTCTCTGGGTCTCTCTCTCTGTATCTCTGTCTCTCTCTCTGTCTCTCTCGCTCTGTCTCTCTGTGTCTCTCTCTCACTCTCTCTCTGTGTCTCTCTCTCACTCTCTGTCTCTCTCTGTCTCTCTCTGGGTCTCTCTCTCTGTATCTCTGTCTCTCTCTCTGTCTCTCTCGCTCTGTCTCTCTGTGTCTCTTTCTCACTCTCTCTCTGTGTCTCTCTGTCTCTCTCTATCTCTGTCTCTCTGTCTCTGTCTCTCGCTCTGTCTCTCTGTGTCTCTCTCTCACTCTCTGTCTCTCTCTGTCTCTCTGTCTCTGTCTGTCTCTGTCTCTCTGTGTCTCTCTCTCTCACTCTCTGTCTCTCTCGCTCTGTCTCTCTGTGTCTCTCTCTCACTCTCTCTCTGTGTCTCTCTCTCACTCTCTGTCTGTCTCTCTGTCTCTCTCTGGGTCTCTCTCTCTGTATCTCTGTCTCTCTGTCTCTCTCTCTCTCTGTCTCTCTGGGTCTCTCTCTCTGTATCTCTCTGTCTCTCCCTCTCTCTGTCTCTCTCTCTGGGTCTCTCACTCTCTCTGGGTCTCTCTCTGTACCTCTGTCTCTCTGTCTCTGTCTCTCTCTCTGTCTCTGTATCTCTCTGTCTCTCCCTCTCTCTGTCTCTCTCTCTCTGTCTCTCTCTCTCTCTCTGGGCTTCTCTCTGTATCTCTCTGTCTCTCTCTCCCTCTGTCTCTCTCTTGTCTCTCTCTCTTTAACTTCATTTTAAATAGGGAGCCAATTTGCAGCAGACATATTGAACAATATGTTTGGAACATCAACTTGCAATAAACAGCACTGAATCACAATACATATAGAATCATGAGAATCACAATACACAATACATATAGAATCATGAGAATCACGATAAATATGGTATCTCCTCTATTCTATTCTAACATATACCCTCTCCTCTATACTATTCTAATATATACCCTCTCCTCTATACTATTCTAACATATACCCTCTCCTCTATACTATTCTAACATATACCCTCTCCTCTATACTATTCTAACATATACCCTCTCCTCTATACTATTCTAATATATACCCTCTCCTCTATACTATTCTAACATATACCCTCTCCTCTATACTTTTCTAACATATACCCTCTCCTCTATTCTATTCTAACATATACCCTCTCCTCTATACTATTCTAATATATACCCTCTCCTCTATACTATTCTAACATATACCCTCTCCTCTATTCTATTCTAACATATACCCTCTCCTCTATAGTATTCTAACATATACCCTCTCCTCTATTCTATTCTAATATATACCCTCTCCTCTATACTATTCTAACATATACCCTCTCCTCTATACTATTCTAACATATACCCTCTCCTCTATACTATTCTAACATATACCCTCTCCTCTATTCTATTCTAACATATACCCTCTCCTCTATACTATTCTAACATATACCCTCTCCTCTATTCTATTCTAACATATACCCTCTCCTCTATTCTATTCTAACATATACCCTCTCCTCTATTCTATTCTAACATATACCCTCTCTATACTATTCTAACATATACCCTCTCCTCTATACTATTCTAACATATACCCTCTCCTCTATACTATTCTAACATATACCCTCTCCTCTATACTATTCTAACATATACCCTCTCCTCTATACTATTCTAACATATACCCTCTCCTCTATACTATTCTAACATATACCCTCTCCTCTATACTATTCTAACATATACCCTCTCCTCTATACTATTCTAACATATACCCTCTCCTCTATACTATTCTAACATATACCCTCTCCTCTATACTATTCTAACATATACCCTCTCCTCTCCTCTATACTATTCTAACATGTACCCTCTCCTCTATACTATTCTAACATATACCCTCTCCTCTCCTCTATACTATTCTAACATATACCCTCTCCTCTCCTCTATACTATTCTAACATATACCCTCTCCTCTATTCTATTCTAACATATTCCCTCTCCTCTATTCTATTCTAACATATACCCTCTCCTCTATACTATTCTAACATATACCCTCTCCTCTATACTATTCTAACATATACCCTCTCCTCTATACTATTCTAACATATACCCTCTCCTCTATTCTATTCTAACATATACCCTCTCCTCTATACTATTCTAACATATACCCTCTCCTCTATTCTATTCTAACATATACCCTCTCCTCTATACTATTCTAACATATACCCTCTCCTCTCCTCTATACTATTCTAACATATACCCTCTCCTCTCCTCTATACTATTCTAACATATACCCTCTCCTCTCCTCTATTCTATTCTAACATATTCCCTCTCCTCTATTCTATTCTAACATATACCCTCTCCTCTATACTATTCTAACATATACCCTCTCCTCTATACTATTCTAACATATACCCTCTCCTCTATACTATTCTAATATATACCCTCTCCTCTATACTATTCTAACATATACCCTCTCCTCTATACTATTCTAACATATTCCCTCTCCTCTATTCTATTCTAACATATACCCTCTCCTCTATACTATTCTAACATATACCCTCTCCTCTATACTATTCTAACATATACCCTCTCCTCTATACTATTCTAACATATACCCTCTCCTCTATACTATTCTAACATATACCCTCTCCTCTATACTATTCTAACATATACCCTCTCCTCTATTCTATTCTAATATATACCCTCTCCTCTATTCTATTCTAACATATACCCTCTCCTCTATTCTATTCTAATATATACCCTCTCCTCTTTACTATTCTAACATATACCCTCTCCTCTATACTATTCTAACATATACCCTCTCCTCTATTCTATTCTAACATATACCCTCTCCTCTATACTATTCTAATATATACCCTCTCCTCTATACTATTCTAACATATACCCTCTCCTATATTCTATTCTAATATATACCCTCTCCTCTATACTATTCTAACATATACCCTCTCCTCTATTCTATTCTAACATATACCCTCTCCTCTATTCTATTCTAACATATACCCTCTCCTCTATACTATTCTAACATATACCCTCTCCTCTATACTATTCTAACATATACCCTCTCCTCTATACTATTCTAACATATACCCTCTCCTCTATACTATTCTAATATATACCCTCTCCTCTCCTCTATACTATTCTAATATATACCCTCTCCTCTATTCTATTCTAACATATACCCTCTCCTCTATACTATTCTAACATATACCCTCTCCTCTATACTATTCTAATATATACCCTCTCCTCTATTCTATTCTAACATATACCCTCTCCTCTATTCTATTCTAACATATACCCTCTCCTCTATTCTATTCTAACATATACCCTCTCCTCTATACTATTCTAACATATACCCTCTCCTCTATACTATTCTAATATATACCCTCTCCTCTATTCTATTCTAACATATACCCTCTCCTCTATTCTATTCTAACATATACCCTCTCCTCTATTCTATTCTAACATATACCCTCTCCTCTATACTATTCTAACATATACCCTCTCCTCTATACTATTCTAATATATACCCTCTCCTCTATTCTATTCTAACATATACCCTCTCCTCTATTCTATTCTAACATATACCCTCTCCTCTATTCTATTCTAACATATACCCTCTCCTCTATACTATTCTAACATATACCCTCTCCTCTATACTATTCTAATATATACCCTCTCCTCTATTCTATTCTTACATATACCCTCTCCTCTATACTATTCTAATATATACCCTCTCCTCTATTCTATTCTAACATATACCCTCTCCTCTATTCTATTCTAACATATACCCTCTCCTCTATTCTATTCTAATATATACCCTCTCCTCTATTCTATTCTAACATATACCCTCTCCTCTATTCTATTCTAACATATACCCTCTCCTCTATACTATTCTAATATATACCCTCTCCTCTATTCTATTCTAACATATACCCTCTCCTCTATACTATTCTAATATATACCCTCTCCTCTATTCTATTCTAACATATACCCTCTCCTCTATTCTATTCTAACATATACCCTCTCCTCTATTCTATTCTAATATATACCCTCTCCTCTATTCTATTCTAACATATACCCTCTCCTCTATTCTATTCTAACATATACCCTCTCCTCTATACTATTCTAACATATACCCTCTCCTCTATACTATTCTAACATATACCCTCTCCTCTATACTATTCTAACATATACCCTATCCTCTATTCTATTCTAACATATACCCTCTCCTCTATACTATTCTAACATATACCCTCTCCTCTATGCTATTCTAACATATACCCTCTCCTCTATTCTAACATATACCCTCTCCTCTATTCTATTCTAACATATACCCTCTCCTCTATTCTATTCTAACATATACCCTCTCCTCTATACTATTCTAACATATACCCTCTCCTCTATACTATTCTAACATATACCCTCTCCTCTATTCTATTCTAACATATACCCGCTCCTCTATTCTATTCTAACATATACCCTCTCCTCTATTCTATTCTAACATATACCCTCTCCTCTATTCTATTCTAACATATACCCTCTCCTCTATTCTATTCTAACATATACCCTCTCCTCTATACTATTCTAACATATACCCTCTCCTCTATACTATTCTAACATATACCCTCTCCTCTATACTATTCTAACATATACCCTCTCCTCTATTCTATTCTAACATATACCCTCTCCTCTATTCTATTCTATTCTAATATATACCCTCTCCTCTATACTATTCTAATATATACCCTCTCCTCTATACTATTCTAACATATACCCTCTCCTCTATTCTATTCTAACATATACCCTCTCCTCTATACTATTCTAACATATACCCTCTCCTCTATACTATTCTAACATATACCCTCTCCTCTCCTCTATACTATTCTAACATATACCCTCTCCTCTATTCTATTCTAACATATACCCTCTCCTCTATACTATTCTAACATATACCCTCTCCTCTATACTATTCTAACATATACCCTCTCCTCTATTCTATTCTAACATATACCCTCTCCTCTATACTATTCTAACATATACCTTCTCCTCTATTCTATTCTAACATATACCCTCTCCTCTCCTCTATTCTAACATATACCCTCTCCTCTATACTATTCTAACATATACCCTCTCCTCTATTCTATTCTAACATATACCCTCTCCTCTATACTATTCTAACATATACCCTCTCCTCTATACTATTCTAACATATACCCTCTCATCTATACTATTCTAACATATACCCTCTCCTCTATACTATTCTAACATATACCCTCTCCTCTATTCTATTCTAACATATACCCTCTCCTCTCCTCTATTCTATTCTAACATATACCCTCTCCTCTATACTATTCTAATATATACCCTCTCCTCTATACTATTCTAACATATACCCTCAACTCTATACTTTTCTAACATATACCCTCTCCTCTATTCTATTCTAACATATACCCTCTCCTCTATACTATTCTAACATATACCCTCTCCTCTCCTCTATACTATTCTAACATATACCCTCTCCTCTCCTCTATACTATTCTAACATATACCCTCTCCTCTATACTATTCTAACATATACCCTCTCCTCTATTATATTCTAATATATACCCTCTCCTCTATACTATTCTAACATATACCCTCTCCTCTATTATATTCTAACATATACCCTCTCCTCTATACTATTCTAATATATACCCTCTCCTCTATACTATTCTAACATATACCCTCTCCTCTATTCTATTCTAATATATACCCTCTCCTCTATAGTATTCTACTGTATACCCTCTCCTCTATACTGCTCTAACATCTACCCTCTCCTGTAGCTGGTCTGTACCGCTCGGTACTGTTGTAACATGTACCCTCTCCTGTAGCTGGTCTGTACCGCTCGGTGCTGTTGTAACATCTACCCTCTACTGTAGCTGGTCTGTACCGCTCGGGTGCTGTTGTAACATCTACCCTCTCCTGTAGCTGGTCTGTACCGCTCGGTACTGTTGTAACATGTACCCTCTCCTGTAGCTGGTCTGTACCGCTCGGTGCTGTTGTAACATCTACCCTCTCCTGTAGCTGGTCTGTACCGCTCGGTACTGTTGTAACATGTACCCTCTCCTGTAGCTGGTCTGTACCGCTCGGTACTGTTGTAACATGTATCCTCTCCTGTAGCTGGTCTGTACCGCTCGGTACTGTTGTAACATGTACCCTCTCCTGTAGCTGGTCTGTACCGCTCGATACTGTTGTAACATGTACCCTCTCCTGTAGCTGGTCTGTACCGCTCGGTGCTGCTGTAACATGTATCCTCTCCTGTAGCTGGTCTGTACCGCTCGGTGCTGTTGTAACATGTATCCTCTCCTGTAGCTGGTCTGTACCGCTCGGTGCTGTTGTAACATGTACCCTCTCCTGTAGCTAGTCTGTACCGCTCGGTACTGTTGTAACATGTATCCTCTCCTGTAGCTGGTCTGTACCGCTCGGTGCTGTTGTAACATGTATCCTCTCCTGTAGCTGGTCTGTACCGCTCGGTGCTGTTGTAACATGTATCCTCTCCTGTAGCTGGTCTGTACCGCTCGGTGCTGTTGTAACATGTATCCTCTCCTGTAGCTGGTCTGTACCGCTCGGTGCTGTTGTAACATGTATCGTCTCCTGTAGCTGGTCTGTACCGCTCGGTGCTGTTGTAACATGTACCCTCTCCTGTAGCTGGTCTGTACCGCTCGGTACTGTTGTAACATGTACCCTCTCCTGTAGCTGGTCTGTACCGCTCGGTACTGTTGTAACATGTATCCTCTCCTGTAGCTGGTCTGTACCGCTCGGTGCTGTTGTAACATGTATCCTCTCCTGTAGCTGGTCTGTACCGCTCGGTGCTGTTGTAACATGTATCCTCTCCTGTAGCTGGTCTGTACCGCTCGGTGCTGTTGTAACATGTATCCTCTCCTGTAGCTGGTCTGTACCGCTCGGTGCTGTTGTAACATGTATCGTCTCCTGTAGCTGGTCTGTACCGCTCGGTGCTGTTGTAACATGTACCCTCTCCTGTAGCTGGTCTGTACCGCTCGGTGCTGTTGTAACATGTACCCTCTCCTGTAGCTGGTCTGTACCGCTCGGTGCTGTTGTAACATGTACCCTCTCCTGTAGCTGGTCTGTACCGCTCGGTGCTGTTGTAACATGTATCCTCTCCTGTAGCTGGTCTGTACCGCTCGGTGCTGTTGTAACATGTACCCTCTCCTGTAGCTGGTCTGTACCGCTCGGTGCTGTTGTAACATGTACCCTCTCCTGTAGCTGGTCTGTACCGCTCGGTGCTGTTGTAACATGTACCCTCTCCTGTAGCTGGTCTGTACCGCTCGGTGCTGTTGTAACATGTACCCTCTCCTGTAGCTGGTCTGTACCGCTCGGTGCTGTTGTAACATGTACCCTCTCCTGTAGCTGGTCTGTACCGCTCGGTGCTGTTGTAACATGTACCCCTCTCCTGTAGCTGGTCTGTACCGCTCGGTGCTGTTGTAACATGTATCCTCTCCTGTAGCTGGTCTGTACCGCTCGGTGCTGTTGTAACATGTACCCTCTCCTGTAGCTGGTCTGTACCGCTCGGTGCTGTTGTAACATGTACCCTCTCCTGTAGCTGGTCTGTACCGCTCGGTGCTGTTGTAACATGTACCCTCTCCTGTAGCTGGTCTGTACCGCTCGGTGCTGTTGTAACATGTACCCTCTCCTGTAGCTGGTCTGTACCGCTCGGTGCTGTTGTAACATGTACCCTCTCCTGTAGCTGGTCTGTACCGCTCGGTGCTGTTGTAACATGTATCCTCTCCTGTAGCTGGTCTGTACCGCTCGGTGCTGTTGTAACATGTACCCTCTCCTGTAGCTGGTCTGTACCGCTCGGTACTGTTGTAACATGTACCCTCTCCTGTAGCTGGTCTGTACCGCTCGGTGCTTTTGTAACATGTATCCTCTCCTGTAGCTGGTCTGTACCGCTCGGTGCTGTTGTAACATCTACCCTCTCCTGTAGCTGGTCTGTACGCTCGGTACTGTTGTAACATGTACCCTCTCCTGTAGCTGGTCTGTACCGCTCGATACTGTTGTAACATGTACCCTCTCCTGTAGCTGGTCTGTACCGCTCGGTGCTGCTGTAACATGTATCCTCTCCTGTAGCTGGTCTGTACCGCTCGGTGCTGTTGTAACATGTATCCTCTCCTGTAGCTGGTCTGTACCGCTCGGTGCTGTTGTAACATGTATCGTCTCCTGTAGCTGGTCTGTACCGCTCGGGGCTGTTGTAACATGTATCGTCTCCTGTAGCTGGTCTGTACCGCTCGGGGCTGTTGTAACATGTACCCTCTCCTGTAGCTGGTCTGTACCGCTCGGTACTGTTGTAACATCTACCCTCTCCTCTCCTCTATACTATTCTAGCATATACCCTCTCCTCTATGCTATTCTAACATATACCCTCTCCTGTAGCTGGTCTGTACCGCTCGGTACTGTTGTACCGTAACATGTATCCTCTCCTGTAGCTGGTCTGTACCGCTCGGTGCTGTTGTAACATGTAGCCTCTCCTGTAGCTGGTCTGTACCGCTCGGTGCTGTTGTAACATGTACCCTCTCCTGTAGCTGCTGTTGTCTGTACCGCTCGGTGCTGTTGTAACATGTATCCTCTCCTGTAGCTGGTCTGTATCGCTCGGTGCTGTTGTAACATGTACCCTCTGCTGTAGCTGGTCTGTACCGCTCGGTACTGTTGTAACATGTATCCTCTCCTGTAGCTAGTCTGTTGTAACATGTAACTGTACCGCTCGGTGCTGTTGTAACATGTATCCTCTCCTGTAGCTGGTCTGTACCGCTCGGTGCTGTTGTAACATGTATCCTCTCCTGTAGCTGGTCTGTACCGCTCGGTGCTGTTGTAACATGTATCCTCTCCTGTAGCTGGTCTGTACCGCTCGGTGCTGTTGTAACATCTATGTATCCTCTCCTGTAGCTGGTCTGTACCGCTCGGTGCTGTTGTAACATCTACCCTCTCCTGTAGCTGGTCTGTACCGCTCGGTGCTGTTGTAACATCTACCCTCTCCTGTAGCTGGTCTGTACCGCTCGGTGCTGTTGTAACATCTACCTCTCCTGTAGCTGGTCTGTACCGCTCGGTGCTGTTGTAACATCTACCCTCTCCTGTAGCTGGTCTATACCGCTCGGTGCTGTTGTAACATGTACCCTCTCCTGTAGCTGGTCTGTACCGCTCGGTACTGTTGTAACATCTACCCTCTCCTGTAGCTGGTCTGTACCGCTCGGT
>NW_027008993.1:0-2500 GCF_036934945.1 Oncorhynchus masou masou
GAGAGGTCAACTAGCCTCTAGTCATCATGCTATTAGACAGAGAGAGGTCAACCAGGACTGACCTCTAGTCATCATGCTATTAGACAGAGAGAGAGGTCAACTAGCCTCTAGTCATCATGCTATTAGACAGAGAGAGAGGTCAACTAGCCTCTAGTCATCATGCTATTAGACAGAGAGAGAGGGCAACTAGCCTCTAGTCATCATGCTATTAGACAGAGAGGGAGAGGTCAACTAGCCTCTAGTCATCATGCTATTAGACAGAGAGGGAGAGGTCAACTAGCCTCTAGTCATCATGCTATTAGACAGAGAGAGAGGTCAACTAGCCTCTAGTCATCATGCTATTAGACAGATGTCAACTAGCCTCTAGTCATCATGCTATTAGACAGAGAGAGAGGTCAACTAGCCTCTAGTCATCATGCTATTAGACAGAGAGAGAGGTCAACTAGCCTCTCGTCGTCATGCTATTAGACAGAGAGAGAGGTCAACTAGCCTCTAGTCATCATGCTATTAGACAGAGAGAGAGGTCAACTAGCCTCTAGTCATCATGCTATTAGACAGAGAGAGAGGTCAACTAGCCTCTAGTCATCAGCTATTAGACAGAGAGAGGTCAACTAGCCTCTAGTCATCATGCTATTAGACAGAGAGAGAGTTCAACTAGCCTCTCGTCGTCATGCTATTAGACAGAGAGGTCAACTAGCCTCTAGTCATCAGCTATTAGACAGAGAGAGGTCAACTAGCCTCTAGTCATCATGCTATTAGACAGAGAGAGAGTTCAACTAGCCTCTAGTCATCATGCTATTAGACAGAGAGAGAGGTCAACTAGCCTCTAGTCATCATGCTATTAGACAGAGAGAGAGGTCAACTAGCCTCTAGTCATCATGCTATTAGACAGAGAGAGAGGTCAACTAGCCTCTAGTCATCATGCTATTAGACAGAGAGAGGTCAACTAGCCTCTAGTCATCATGCTATTAGACAGAGAGAGAGGTCAACTAGACAGAGAGAGAGGTCAACTAGCCTCTAGTCATCATGCTATTAGACAGAGAGAGAGGTCAACTAGCCTCTAGTCATCATACTATTAGACAGAGAGAGAGGTCAACTAGCCTCTAGTCATCATGCTATTAGACAGAGAGAGAGGTCAACTAGCCTCTAGTCATCATGCTATTAGACAGAGAGAGGTCAACTAGCCTCTAGTCATCATGCTATTAGACAGAGAGAGGTCAACTAGCCTCTTGTCATCATGCTATTAGACAGAGAGAGAGGTCAACTAGCCTCTTGTCATCATGCTATTAGACAGAGAGAGAGGTCAACTAGCCTCTAGTCATCATGCTATTAGACAGAGAGAGAGGTCAACTAGCCTCTTGTCATCATGCTATTAGACAGAGAGAGAGGTCAACCAGGACCAGCCTCTTTTTAACTTATATGAGGTCTGCAAAATATACATAATGTTTGATTTGTGGAAAATTTTCCACGTGGCCAGGAAATAGTTGGAAATGGTTGAAAATAGTTTGAGAAAAAAAGTACTATGCAGTATGTTTGGCTTCATGCCTCTTGTTATATTGTTAAAGACTAAGATGGTTATCTTTGACCTGTTTGTGTAGGGTTTTAACAAGTGGCTTTTTAGTGTGTATCTGCGTATGCTGTGTCCTCCATTTTATCATTATCATCATTATCATCATCGTTTTTGAAAGTTTTTATTACTTTGTACATTTTAAATATTCAGTGGCGTCTTCACCTCAGCTTCCCACAGGACTTTCTCCAAAATACCTGAACCCGTTCTGATCCCCGAGTTCCTGTGTTATGTGTTGTTGTACGTGTGTGTGTGTGTGTGTGTGTGTGTGTGTGTGTGTGTGTGTGTGTGTGTGTGTGTTTTTTTGTGTGTGTGTGTGTGTGTGTGTGTGTGTGTGTGTGTGTGTGTGTGTGTGTGTGTGTGTGGTGTGTGTGTGTGTGTGTGTGTGTGTGTGTGTGTGTGTGTGTGTGTGTGTGTGTGTGTGTGTGTGTGTGTGTGTGTGTGTGTGTGTGTGTGTGTGTGTGTGTGTGTGTGTGTGTGTGTGTGTGTGTGTGTGTGTGTGTGTGCGGTGTGTGTGTGTGTGTGTGTGTGTGTGTGTGTGTGGTGTGTGTGTGTGTGTGTGTGTGTGTGTGTGTGTGTGCAGCTGGAATGTACACTAGCAGGGGAGATTGAATTCTAGAGGCATCCCATTCCTCGGAGAGAGCTGCTGATTGGTCGAGCCTGGAGGCACGCCCCCTCTCGCCCTCAGCCTAGATTCAGCCCAGCTTGGCCGAGCTCCCCTCAACGTCTAACATGGCAACGGCCCTCATGCCATCTACAATACCCAATTTATGAGAGAGAGAGAGAGAGAGAGAGAGAGAGGGAGAGAGAGAGGGAGAGAGATGGAGAGAGAGAGATGGAGAGAGAAAGAGAGAGAGAGAGAGAGAGGTGAGAGAGGTAAAAGGAGAGAGATGGAGAGAGAAAGAGAGAGAGAGGTAAAGGGAGAGAGATGGA
>NW_027008993.1:7500-10000 GCF_036934945.1 Oncorhynchus masou masou
GGGATAATGCTATACTATTACAATCCTATGTGAATAATACTATACTATACACATACTATAGGGATAATACTATACTGTTACAATACTATATGAATAATATTATACAAATACTATAGGGATTATACTATACTATTAACAACACTATGTGAATAATAGTATACAAATACTATAGGGATATTACTATACTATTAAAATACTATATCAATAATACTATACAAATACTATAGGGATAATACTATACTATTAAAATACTATATGAATACTACTATACAAATACTGTAGGGATAAATACTATACTATTACAGTACCATGTGAATAATACTATACTATACAAATACTATAGGGATAAATACTATGCTAGTAAAATACTATGTGAATAATACTATACAAATACTATAGGGATAATACTATACTATTAAAATACTATATGAATAATATTATACAAATACTATAGGGATAATACTATACTATTAAAATACTATATGAATACTACTATACAAATACTGTAGGGATAAATACTATACTATTACAGTACCATGTGAATAATACTATACTATACAAATACTATATGGATAATACTATACAAATACTATAGGAATAATACTATATTATACAAATACTATAGGAATAGTACTGTACTATACAAATACTATAGGAATAATACAATAGTATACAAATACTATAGGAATAGTACTGTACTATACAAATACTATGGGAATAATACTATACTATACAAATGCTATATATCACTATACACACAGACACACTATATTGTACAGATCAACGTAGACACATTTAATGATTGTGGTTTTCAGTTTAATTGTATTGTTATCATATATTAGGTTCACGTGTCCACACTTTTTGTGATAGTAAAAATATATAGGCCTTTATAGGGGTGGCTGGCGTGCTGTACGCATAGTGGGAAATATAGAATAGTCTCCAAGCATTGATTGTTATAGGGGTGGCTGGCATAGTGGGAACTATAGAATAGTCTCCCAGCATTGATTGTTATAGGGGTGGTTGGCGTGCTGTATGCATAGTGGGAACTATAGAATAGTCTCCCAGCATTGATTGTTATAGGGGTGGTTGGCGTGCTGTACGCATAGTGGGAACTATAGAATAGTCTCCCAACATTGATTGTTATAGGGGTGGTTGGCATAGTGGGAACTATAGAATAGTCTCCCAGCATTGATTGTTATAGGGGTGGTTGGCATAGTGGGAAATATAGAATATTCTCCCAACATTGATTGTTATAGGGGTGGTTGGCGGGCTGTATGTATAGTGGGAACTATAGAATAGTCTCCCAACATTGATTGTTATAGGGGTGGTTGGCGTGCTGTACGCATAGTGGGAAATATAGAATAGTCTCCCAGCATTGATTGTTATAGGGGTGGTTGACATAGTGGGAAATATAGAACAGTCTCCAAACATTGATTGTTAAAGGGGTGGTTGACATAGTGGGAAATATAGAATAGTCTCCCAACATTGATTGTTATAGGGGTGGTTGACATAGTGGGAAATATAGAATAGTCTCCCAGCATTGATTGTTATAGGGGTGGTTGGCATAGTGGGAAATATAGAATAGTCTCCCAACATTGATTGTTAAAGGGGTGGTTGGCGTGCTGTACGCATAGTGGGAAATATAGAATAGTCTCCCAACATTGATTGTTATAGGGGTGGTTGGAATAGTGGGAACTATAGAATAGTCTCCCAGCATTGATTGTTATAGGGGTGGTTGGCGTAGTGGGATATATAGAATAGTCTCCCAGCATTGATTGTTATAGGGGTGGTTGGCATAGTGGGAACTATAGAATAGTCTCCCAGCATTGATTGTTATAGGGGTGGTTGGCATAGTGGGAACTATAGAATAGTCTCCCAGCATTGATTGTTATAGGGGTGGTTGGCGTGCTGTACGCATAGTGGGAAATATAGAATAGTCTCCCAACATTGATTGTTAAAGGGGTGGTTGGCGGGCTGTATGCATAGTGGGAAATATAGAATAGTCTCCCAACATTGATTGTTATAGGGGTGGTTGGCGGGCTGTACGCATAGTGGGAACTATAGAATAGTCTCCCAGCATTGATTGTTATAGGGGTGGTTGGCGGGCTGTACGCATAGTGGGAACTATAGAATAGTCTCCCAGCATTGATTGTTATAGGGGTGGCTGGCATAGTGGGAACTATAGAATAGTCTCCCAGCATTGATTGTTATAGGGGTGGTTGGCGGGCTGTACGCATAGTGGGAAATATAGAATAGTCTCCCAGCATTGATTGTTATAGGGGTGGTTGGCGTGCTGTAAACATAGTGGGAACTATAGAATAGTCTCCCAGCATTGATTGTTATAGGGGTGGTTGGCATAGTGGGAACTATAGAATAGTCTCCCAGCATTGATTGTTATAGGGGTGGTTGGCGGGCTGTACGCATAGTGGGAAATATAGAATAGTCTCCCAGCATTGATTGTTATAGGGGTGGTTGGCGGGCTGTACGCATAGTGGGAACT
>NW_027008993.1:15000-20000 GCF_036934945.1 Oncorhynchus masou masou
TACAGAGGCCTTGTTTTTAGTTTAATGCACAGCGAGGTGTAATGCCAGGAGGAGAGGAGGAATGGACAGAAGGCTATGGGGGGGTACGCTCTGTTTCAGACCACTGCAGTTCAACTCCAAAGAATGACAAGGCGATAGGTGCGGCTTTGTGTTTTCGTGTGCCCGCGGTCTCTGGGTGACAGGGAGACAGGGAGATAGGTGGGGCTTTGTGTTTTCGTGTGCCCGCGGTCTCTGGGTGACAGGGAGACAGGGAGATAGGTGCGGCTTTGTGTTTTCGTGTGCCCGCGGTCTCTGGGTGACAGGGAGACAGGGAGATAGGTGGGGCTTTGTGTTTTCGTGTGCCCGCGGTCTCTGGGTGACAGGGAGACAGGGAGATAGGTGCGGCTTTGTGTTTTCGTGTGCCCGCGGTCTCTGGGTGACAGGGAGATAGGTGCGGCTTGTGTAGCCACCATATCTGGCGTGCCACAGTATTTGTTGTGCCACCGGTGTGGTGATGTGGCTCTGAGGCTGAGTGTTGCCCTGGGGCTGAGTGTTGCCCTGGGGCTGAGTGTTGCCCTGGGGCTGAGTGTTGCCCTGGGGCTGAGTGTTGCCCTGGGGCTGAGTGTTGCCCTGGGGCTGAGTGTTGCTCTGGGGCTGAGTGTTACCCTGGGGCTGAGTGTTGCTCTGGGGCTGGGTGTTACCCTGGGGCTGAGTGTTACCCTGGCTCTGGGGATGAGTGTTGCTCTGGGGCTGAGTGTTGCCCTGGGGCTGAGTGTTACCCTAGCTCTGGGGCTGAGTGTTACCCTGGCCCTGGGGCTGAGTGTTACCCTGGCTCTGGGGCTGAGTGTTACCCTGGCCCTGGGGCTGAGTGTTACCCTGGCTCTGGGGCTGAGTGTTGCCCTGGGGCTGAGTGTTACCCTAGCTCTGGGGCTGAGTGTTACCCTGGCCCTGGGGCTGAGTGTTACCCTGGCCCTGGGGCTGAGTGTTACCCTGGCTCTGGGGCTGAGTGTTGCTCTGGGACTGAGTGTTACCCTGGGGCTGAGTGTTACCCAGGGGCTGAGTGTTACCCTGGCTCTGGGGATGAGTGTTGCTCTGGGGCTGAGTGTTGCCCTGGGGCTGAATGTTACCCTGGCTCTGGGGATGAGTGTTGCTCTGGGGATGAGTGTTGCCCTGGGGCTGAGTGTTACCCTGGGGCTGAGTGTTACCCTGGCTCTGGGGCTGAGTGTTACCCTGGCCCTGGGGCTGAGTGTTACCCTGGGGCTGAGTGTTACCCTGGCTCTGGGGCTGAGTGTTACCCTGGCCCTGGGGCTGAGTGTTACCCTGGGGCTGAGTGTTACCCTGGGGCTGAGTGTTACCCTGGGGCTGAGTGTTACCCTGGGGATGAGTGTTACCCTGGCCCTGGGGCTGAGTGTTACCCTGGGGCTGAGTGTTACCCTGGCTCTGGGGATGAGTGTTGCTCTGGGGCTGAGTGTTTCCCTGGGGCTGAGTGTTACCCTGGGGCTGAGTGTTTCCCTGGGGCTGAGTGTTTCCCTGGGGCTGAGTGTTACCCTGGCTCTGGGGATGAGTGTTGCTCTGGGGCTGAGTGTTTCCCTGGGGCTGAGTGTTACCCTGGGGCTGAGTGTTTCCCTGGGGCTGAGTGTTTCCCTGGGGCTGAGTGTTACCCTGGCTCTGGGGATGAGTGTTGCTCTGGGGCTGAGTGTTTCCCTGGGGCTGAGTGTTACCCTGGGGCTGAGTGTTACCCTGGGGCTGAGTGTTACCCTGGGGCTGAGTGTTACCCTGGCTCTGGGGCTGGGTGTTACCCTGGGGCTGAGTGTTGCTCTGGGGCTGAGTGTTGCTCTGGGGCTGAGTGTTACCCTGGGGCTGAGTGTTACCCTGGGGCTGAGTGTTACCCTGGGGCTGAGTGTTACCCTGGGGCTGAGTGTTTCCCTGGGGCTGAGTGTTACCCTGGGGCTGAGTGTTTCCCTGGGGCTGAGTGTTTCCCTGGGGCTGAGTGTTACCCTGGGGCTGAGTGTTACCCTGGGGCTGAGTGTTACCCTGGCTCTGGGGCTGGGTGTTACCCTGGGGCTGAGTGTTGCTCTGGGGCTGAGTGTTACCCTGGGGCTGAGTGTTACCCTGGGGCTGAGTGTTACCCTGGGGCTGAGTGTTACCCTGGGGCTGAGTGTTTCCCTGGGGCTGAGTGTTACCCTGGGGCTGAGTGTTACCCTGGGGCTGAGTGTTACCCTGGCTCTGGGGCTGGGTGTTACCCTGGGGCTGAGTGTTGCTCTGGGGCTGAGTGTTACCCTGGCTCTGGCTGAGCCTCCCTCTGTGTGGACCAGGATCCCCCCTCTGACCTGTTGGTTGGGCCTGGTCTAGGGTTTTGGGTTAGGTCTAGCCCCCATCCAATACCCTCTCTGGCCCCCATTAGACCCCTCAGAGCCACCGTGCCAGGCTTGGTCCTCACCCTCTCCCTGGCCCCCCAATAGACCCTCAGAGCCACCATGCCAGGCTTGGTCCTCACCCTCTCCCTGGCCCCCCATTAGACCCCTCAGAGCCACCATGCCAGGCTTGGTCCTCACCCTCTCCCTGCCCCCCATTAGACCCCTCAGAGCCACCGTGCCAGGCTTGGTCCTCACCCTCTCCCTGGCCCCCCATTAGACCCCTGAGAGCCACCGTGCCAGGCTTGGTCCTCACCCTCTCCCTGGCCCCCCATTAGACCCCTCAGAGCCACCATGCCAGGCTTGGTCCTCACCCTCTCCCTGGCCCCCCATTAGACCCCTCAGAGCCACCATGCCAGGCTTGGTCCTCACCCTCTCCCTGCCCCTCTGGCTCTCTACTTCTTCTAATAAAGAGAGTCTTTGAAAAGTCGTTACGAATAACGACGCATTTACTGCCGTGCCGCTCGCTTCCTCTGCCAACTTTCTGTCTTAATCCAAAGGGCATTTTCAATTGTGTGTGTGTGCGGGGGGGGGGGGTGTAGTGGGAGGGGGTAGTGGGAGGAGGGGCGTAGTGGGGGGGGTGTAGTGGGAGGGGGTAGTGGGTTAGGCCTCAGCTTGGAGTCCACACGTACACACACACATGCTCCACTCAGAGTATTAAGGAACTAGCCGGATGCTGCGCCAATGAGAAGCTCTTACAATTGAGGTTTTAAACCTCTTCAAACGGGTGGGGTGGGGGTGGGGGGGATTTGGTGAGAGGGACATCCCTCAAGACAACAACAGTTTTGTATGGATGCAAAAAAACTTAATTAATATTCCCCTTAAGGATAAATACTTTTAGAAAATATGTCTGGCTACCCCCCCCCCATCTCTTTGTCTGACTGAAATGTTTTACTGGCAAGATGCAGGGCTATAAATAATGTTCTCTGAAGGTGTATCCTAACGTCTAATACACTCTACTGTAGCTTACTGTAATACACTGGACACTAATACACTCTACTGTAGCTTACTGTAATACACTGGACACTAATACACACTACTGTAGCTTACTGTAATACACTGGACACTAATACACACTACTGTAGCTTACTGTAATACACTAGACAGTAATACACACTACTGTAGCTTACTGTAATACACTGGACAGTAATACACTCTACTGTAGCTTACTGTAATACACTGGACAGTAATACACTCTACTGTAGCTTACTGTAATACACTGGACACTAATACACACTACTGTAGCTTACTGTAATACACTGGACACTAATACACACTACTGTAGCTTACTGTAATACACTGGACACTAATACACACTACTGTAGCTTACTGTAATACACTGGACACTAATACACACTACTGTAGCTTACTGTAATACACTAGACAGTAATACACACTACTGTAGCTTACTGTAATACACTGGACAGTAATACACACTACTGTAGCTTACTGTAATACACTGGACAGTAATACACTCTACTGTAGCTTACTGTAATACACTGGACAGTAATACACTCTACTGTAGCTTACTGTAATACACTGGACACTAATACACACTACTGTAGCTTACTGTAATACACTGGACACTAATACACACTACTGTAGCTTACTGTAATACACTGGACAGTAATACACACTACTGTAGCTTACTGTAATACACTGGACAGTAATACACTCTACTGTAGCTTACTGTAATACACTGGACAGTAATACACTCTACTGTAGCTTACTGTAATACACTGGACACTAATACACACTACTGTAGCTTACTGTAATACACTGGACACTAATACACACTACTGTAGCTTACTGTAATACACTGGACAGTAATACACTCTACTTTAGCTTACTGTAATACACTGGACAGTAATACACTCTACTTTAGCTTACTGTAATACACTGGACAGTAATACACTCTACTGTAGCTTACTGTAATACACTGGACAGTAATACACTCTACTGTAGCTTACTGTAATACACTGGACAGTAATACACACTACTGTAGCTTACTGTAATACACTGGACAGTAATACACTCTACTGTAGCTTACTGTAATACACTGGGCAGTAATACACACTACTGTAGCTTACTGTAATACACTGGACAGTAATACACTCTACTGTAGCTTACTGTAATACACTGGACAGTAATACACACTCTACACTGGACAGTAGCTTACTGTAATACACTGGACAGTAATACACACTACTGTAGCTTACTGTAATACACTGGACAGTAATACACACTACTGTAGCTTACTGTAATACACTGGACAGTAATACACACTACTGTAGCTTACTGTAATACACTGGACAGTAATACACACTACTGTAGCTTACTGTAATACACTGGACAGTAATACACACTACTGTAGCTTACTGTAATACACTGGACAGTAATACACACTACTGTAGCTTACTGTAATACACTGGACAGTAATACACTCTACTGTAGCTTACTGTAATACACTGGACAGTAATACACTCTACTGTAGCTTACTGTAATACACTGGACAGTAATACACTCTACTGTACAGTAATACACTGGACAGTAATACACTACTGTAGCTTACTGTAATACACTGGACAGTAATACACTCTACTGTAG
>NW_027008993.1:22500-60830 GCF_036934945.1 Oncorhynchus masou masou
TTATGTTTCACGAGACGTGGCTGAACGAAGAAACGGACAATATAGAGCTGGCGGGATTTTCCATGCACTTGCAGAACAGAGACGCTACCTCTGGTAAGATGAGGGGCGGGGGCGTGTGTTTTTTTGTCAATAACAGCTGGTGCTCGATGTCTAATATTAAAGAAATCTCGAGGTATTGCTCGCCTGAGGTAGAGTACCTAATGATATGCTGTAGACCACACTATCTACCAAGAGAGTTCTCATCTGTATAATTCGTAGCCGTCTATTTACCACCACAAAGCGAAGCTGGCACTACGACAGCTCTCAACCAACTCTTTAAGGCCATAAGCAAAGAAGAAAATGCTCACCCAGAAGCGGCACTCCTAGTGGCCGGGGACTTTAATGCAGGCAAACTTTCAGTTTTACCAAATTTTTACCAGCATGCCACGTGCAACCAGGGGGGGAAAAAACTATAGACCACCTTTACTCCACACACAGAGATGCATACAAAGCTCTCCCAATCCCTCCATTTTGGCAAATCTGACCACAATTCTATCCTCCTAATCCCTGCTTACAAGCAAAAACTAATGTAGGAAGTACCAGTGACTCGCTCAATACAGAAGTGGTCAGATGACGCGGATGCTACACTACAGGACTGTTTAGCTAGCACAGACTGGAATATGTTCCGGGATTCATCCAATGGCATTGAGAAATAAACCACCTCAGTCATCGTCTTAATCAATAAATGCATCGATGACATCATCGCCACAGTGACTGTACGTACATATCCCAACCAGAAGCCATGGATTACAGGCAAAATCCGCATCGAGCTAAAGGCTAGAGCTGGGGCTTTCAAGGAGCGGGTAACTAATCCGGACGCTTATAAGAAATCCCGCTATGCCCTCCGACGAACCATCAAACAGGCAAAGTGTCAATACAGGACTAAGATCGAATAGTACTACACCGGCTCTGACGCTCGTCGGATGTGGCATGGCTTGAAAACTATTACAGACTACAAAGGGAAACCCAGACATGAGCTGCCCAGTGACGTGAGCCTACCAGACGAGCTAAATGCCTTTTATGCTCGCTTCGAGGCAAGCAACACTGAAGCATTCATGAGAGCACCAGCTGTTCTGGATGACTGTGTGATAACACTCTCGGGAGCCGATGTGAACAAGACCTTTAAACAGGTCAACATTCACAAAGCCGCAGGGCCAGATGGATTACCAGGACGTGTACTGAAAGCATGTGCGCGGACCAACTATCAAGTCTCTTCACTGACATTTTCAACCTCTTCCTGACCGAGTCTGTAATACCTACATGTTTCAAGCAGACCACCATAGTACACTGACATTTTAAACCTCTCCCTGACCGAGACTGTAATGCCTACATGTTTCAAGCAGACCACCATAGTCCCTGTGCCCAAGAACGTGATGGTAACCTGCCTAAAAGATTACGGCCCTGTGGCACTCACGTCGGTAGCCTTGAAGTGCTTTGAAAGGCTGGTCATGGCTCACATCAACAGCAAACCCTAGACCCACTCCAATTCGCATACCAACCCAACAAATCCACAAATGACACAATCTCAATCGCACTCCACACTGAGACCTGGCCATGTGGTGCCAGGACAACAACCTCTCCCTCAATGTGAGCAAGACAAAGACTCTGACCGTGGACTACAGGCAAGGGAGGGCTGAACAAGCTCCCATTAACATCGACGGGGCTGTAGTGGAGCGGGTCGAGAGTTTCAAGATCCTTGGTGTCCACATCACCAATGAACTATCATGGTCCAAACATACCAAGACAGCCATGAAGAGGGCACAACAACACCTTGTCCCCCTCAGGAGACTGAAAAGATTTGGCATGGGGTCCCCAGATCCTCAAAAAAGTCAACAACCTGTGTCTCAATGTGAGCAAGACAAAGGAGCTGACCGTGGACTACAGGAAAAGGTGGGCCGAACAGGCCTCCATTAACATTAACTGGGCTGTAGTGGAGCGGGTCGAGAGTTTCAAGTTCCTTGGTATCCACATCACCAACAAATGATCATGGTCCAAACACACCAAGACAGTCATGAAGAGGCACGACAAAACCTTTTCCCCCTCAGGAGACTGAAAAGATTTGGCATGGGTCCTCAGATCCTCAGAAGGTTCTACAGCTGCACCATCGAGAGCATCCTGACCGATTGCATCACCGCCTGGTATGGCAACTGCTGAGCATCTGACCGTATTGCGAACGGCTCAGTACATCGCTGTGGCCAAGCTTTCTGCCATCCAGGACCTATTTAATAGGTGGTGTCAGAGGAAAACCCATAAAATTGTCAGAGACTCCAGTCACCCAAGTTATAGACTGTTTTCTCTACTACGGCAAGTGGTACCGGAGGGCCAAGTCTAGGATCAAAATGCTCCTCAACAGCTTTTACCCCCAAGCCATTAGACTGCTGAACAATTCATAAAAATTGGCACCGGTCAATTTACATTGACACCCCCCCTTGTACACTGCTGCTACTAGCTGGTTGTTTGTTACCTATGCATAGTCACTTCGCCCCCACCTACATGTACAGATTACCTCAACTAGCCTGTAGCCCTGCACACTGACTCCGTACCCCCTGTATATAGCCTCCACATTGACTCTGTACTGGTACCCCCTGTATATAGCCTCCACATTGACTATGTACCAGTACCCCCTGTATATAGCCTCCACATTGACTGTGTACCGGTACCCCCTGTATATAGCCTCCACATTGACTCTGTACCAGTACCCCCTGTATATAGCCTCCACATTGACTGTGTACCGGTGCCCCCTGTATATAGCCTCCACATTGACTCTGTACCAGTACCCCCTGTATATAGCCTCCACATTGACTGTGTACCGGTACCCCCTGTATATAGCCTCCACATTGACTCTGTACCAGTACCCCCTGTATATAGCCTCCACATTGACTGTGTACCGGTACCCCCCTGTATATAGCCTCCACATTGACTCTGTACCAGTACCCCCTGTCTATAGCCTCCACATTGACTATGTACCGGTACCCCCTGTATATAGCCTCCACATTGACTGTGTACCCTACCCCCTGTATATAGCCTCCACATTGACTGTGTACCGGTACCCCCTGTATATAGCCTCCACATTGACTCTGTACCATAACACCCTGTATATAGCCTCCACATTGACTCTGTACCGGTACCCCCTGTTTATAGCCTCCACATTGACTCTGTACCATAACACCCTGTATATAGCCTCCACATTGACTCTGTACCGTAACACCCTGTATATAGCCTCAACATTGACTCTGTACCAGTACCCCCTGTATATAGCCTCCACATTGACTCTGTACAGGGACCCCCTGTATGTCGCCTCCACATTAACTCTGTACCGGTACCCCTGTATATAGCCTCCACACTGACTCTGTACTAGTACCCCCTGTATATAGCCTCCACATTGACTCTGTACTGGTACCCCCTGTATATAGCCTCCACATTGACTCTGTACTGTTACCCCCTGTATATTGTCTCCACATTGACTCTGTACCGGTACCCCCTGTATATAGCCTCCACATTGACTCTGTACTGGTACCCCCTGTATATAGCCTCCACATTGGATGGTTCCGACCTTGAATATGTGGACATCTATAAGTACCTAGGTGTCTGGCTAGACTGTAAACTCTCCTTCCAGACTCATATCAAACATCTCCAATCGAAAATCAAATCAAGAGTCGTCTTTCTATTCCGCAACAAAGCCTTCTTCACTCACGCCGCCAAACTTACCCTAGTAAAACTGACTATCCTACCGATCCTCGACTTCGGCGATATCATCTACAAAATTGCCTCCAGCACTCTACTCAGCAAACTGGATGCAGTTTATCACAGTGCCATCCGTTTTGTCACTAAAGCACCTTATACCACCCACCACTGTGACTTGTATGCTCTAGTCGGCTGGCCCTCGCTACATATTCATCGCCAGACCCACTGGCTCCAGGTCATCTACAAGTCCATGCTAGGTAAAGCTCCGCCTTATCTCAGTTCACTGGTCACGATGGCAACACCCATCCGTAGCACGCGCTCCAGCAGGTGTATCTCACTGATCATCCCTAAAGCCAACACCTCATTTGGCCGCCTTTCGTTCCAGTACTCTGCTGCCTGTGACTGGAACGAATTGCAAAAATCCCTGAAGTTGGAGACTTTTATCTCCCTCACCAACTTCAAACATGTGCTATCTGAGCAGCTAACCGATCGCTGCAGCTGTACATAGTCTATTGGTAAATGGCCCACCCATTTTCACCTACCTCATCCCCACACTGTTTTTATTTATTTACTTTTCTGCTTTTTTGCACACCAGTATCTCTACCTGTACATGACCATCTGATCATTTATCACTCCAGTGCTAATCTGCAAAATTGTAATTATTCGCCTACCTCCTCATGCCTTTTGCACACAATGTATATAGAATCCCCTTTTTTTCTACTCTGTTATTGACTTTTTAATTGTTTACTCCATGTGTAACTCTGTGTTGTCTGTTCACACTCCTAAGCTTTATCTTGGCCAGGTCGCAGTTGCAAATGAGAACTTGTTCTCAACTAGCCTACCTGGTTAAATAAAGGTGAAATAAAAAATAGCCTCCACATTGACTCTGTACCGGTACCCCCTGTATATAGCCTCCACATTGACTCTGTACTGGTACCCCCTGTATATAGCCTCCACATTGACTCTGTACCGGTGCCCCCTGTATATAGCCTCCACATTGACTCTGTACTGGTACACCCTGTATATAGCCTCCACTTTGACTCTGTACTGGTACCCCCTGTATATAGCCTCCACATTGACTCTGTACCGGTGCCCCCTGTATAAAGCCTCCACATTGACTCTGTACCGGTGCCCCCTGTATATAGCCTCCACATTGACTCTGTACCGGTGCCCCCTGTATATAGCCTCCACATTGACTCTGTACCGGTGCCCCCTGTATATAGCCTCCACATTGACTCTGTACCGGTACCCCCTGTATATAGCCTCCACATTGACTCTGTACCGGTGCCTCCTGTATATAGCCTCCACATTGACTCTGTACCGGTGCCCCCTGTATATAGCCTCCACATTGACTCTGTACCGGTGCCCCCTGTATATAGCCTCCACATTGACTCTGTACCGGTGCCCCCTGTATATAGCCTCCACATTGACTCTGTACCGGTACCCCTGTATATAGCCTCCACATTGACTCTGTACTGGTACCCCCTGTATATAGCCTCCACATTGACTCTGTACCGGTGCCCCCTGTATATAGCCTCCACATTGACTCTGTACTGGTATACCCTGTATATAGCCTCCACTTTGACTCTGTACTGGTACCCCCTGTATATAGCCTCCACATTGACTCTGTACCGGTGCCCCCTGTATAAAGCCTCCACATTGACTCTGTACCGGTGCCCCCTGTATATAGCCTCCACATTGACTCTGTACCGGTGCCCCCTGTATATAGCCTCCACATTGACTCTGTACCGGTGCCCCCTGTATATAGCCTCCACATTGACTCTGTACCGGTACCCCCTGTATATAGCCACCACCTTGACTCTGTACCGGTGCCTCCTGTATATAGGCTCCACCTTGACTCTGTACCGGTGCCCCCTGTATATAGCCTCCACATTGACTCTGTACCGGTGCCCCCTGTATATAGCCTCCACATTGACTCTGTACCGGTGCCCCCTGTATATAGCCTCCACATTGACTCTGTACCGGTACCCCCTGTATATAGCCTCCACATTGACTCTGTACCGGTGCCCCCTGTATATAGCCTCCACATTGACTCTGTACCGCTGCCCCCTGTATATAGCCTCCACATTGACTCTGTACCGGTGCCCCCTGTATATAGCCTCCACACTGACTCTGTACCGGTACCCCCTGTATATAGCCTCCACATTGACTCTGTACCGGTGCCCCCTGTATATAGCCTCCACATTGACTCTGTACCGGTACCCCCCTGTATATAGCCTCCACATTGACTCTGTAACGGTAGCCCCTGTATATAGCCTCCACATTGACTCTGTACCGGTACCCCCTGTATATAGCCTCCACATTGACTCTGTACTGGTACCCCCTGTATATAGCCTCCACATTGACTCTGTACCGGTGCCCCCTGTATATAGCCTCCACATTGACTCTGTACTGGTACACCCTGTATATAGCCTCCACTTTGACTCTGTACTGGTACCCCCTGTATATAGCCTCCACATTGACTCTGTACCGGTGCCCCCTGTATAAAGCCTCCACATTGACTCTGTACCGGTGCCCCCTGTATATAGCCTCCACATTGACTCTGTACCGGTGCCCCTGTATATAGCCTCCACATTGACTCTGTACCGGTGCCCCCTGTATATAGCCTCCACATTGACTCTGTACCGGTACCCCCTGTATATAGCCTCCACATTGACTCTGTACCGGTGCCTCCTGTATATAGCCTCCACATTGACTCTGTACCGGTGCCCCCTGTATATAGCCTCCACATTGACTCTGTACCGGTGCCCCCTGTATATAGCCTCCACATTGACTCTGTACCGGTGCCCCCTGTATATAGCCTCCACATTGACTCTGTACCGGTACCCCCTGTATATAGCCTCCACATTGACTCTGTACCGGTGCCCCCTGTATATAGCCTCCACATTGACTCTGTACCGCTGCCCCCTGTATATAGCCTCCACATTGACTCTGTACCGGTGCCCCCTGTATATAGCCTCCACACTGACTCTGTACCGGTACCCCCTGTATATAGCCTCCACATTGACTCTGTACCGGTGCCCCCTGTATATAGCCTCCACATTGACTCTGTACCGGTACCCCCCTGTATATAGCCTCCACATTGACTCTGTAACGGTAGCCCCTGTATATAGCCTCCACATTGACTCTGTACCGGTACCCCCTGTATATAGCCTCCACATTGACTCTGTACCGGTACCCCCTGTATATAGCCTCCACATTGACTCTGTACCGGTGCCCCCTGTATATAGCCTCCACATTGACTCTGTACTGGTACCCCCTGTATATAGCCTCCACATTGACTCTGTACCGGTACCCCCTGTATATAGCCTCCACATTGACTCTGTAACGGTAGCCCCTGTATATAGCCTCCACATTGACTCTGTACCGGTACCCCCTGTATATAGCCTCCACATTGACTCTGTACCGGTACCCCCTGTATATAGCCTCCACATTGACTCTGTACCGGTGCCCCCTGTATAAAGCCTCCACATTGACTCTGGACCGGTGCCCCCTGTATATAGCCTCCACACTGACTCTGTACCGGTACCCCCTGTATATAGCCTCCACATTGACTCTGTACCGGTGCCCCCTGTATATAGCCTCCACATTGACTCTGTACCGGTACCCCCTGTATATAGCCTCCACATTGACTCTGTACCGGTACCCCCTGTATATAGCCTCCACATTGACTCTGTACCGGTACCCCCTGTATATAGCCTCCACACTGACTCTGTACCGGTACCCCCTGTATATAGCCTCCACATTGACTCTGTACCGGTGCCCCCTGTATATAGCCTCCACATTGACTCTGTACCGGTACCCCCTGTATATAGCCTCCACATTGACTCTGTACCGGTGCCCCCTGTATATAGCCTCCACATTGACTCTGTACCGCTGCCCCCTGTATATAGCCACACTGACTCTGTACCAATACCCCCTGTATATAGCCTCCACATTGACTCTGTACCGGTGCCCCCTGTATATAGCCTCCACACTGACTCTGTACCGGTACCCCCTGTATATAGCCTCCACATTGACTCTGTACCGGTGCCCCCTGTATATAGCCTCCACATTGACTCTGTACCGGTGCCCCCTGTATATAGCCTCCACATTGACTCTGTACCGGTGCCCCCTGTATATAGCCTCCACACTGACTCTGTACCGGTACCCCCTGTATATAGCCTCCACATTGACTCTGTACCGGTACCCCCTGTATATAGCCTCCACATTGACTCTGTACCGGTACCCCCTGTATATAGCCTCCACATTGACTCTGTACCGGTACCCCCTGTATATAGCCTCCACACTGACTCTGTACCGGTACCCCCTGTATATAGCCTCCACATTGACTCTGTACCGGTGCCCCCTGTATATAGCCTCCACATTGACTCTGTACCGGTACCCCCTGTATATAGCCTCCACATTGACTCTGTAACGGTAGCCCCTGTATATAGCCTCCACATTGACTCTGTACCGGTACCCCCTGTATATAGCCTCCACATTGACTCTGTACCGGTACCCCCTGTATATAGCCTCCACATTGACTCTGTACCGGTACCCCCTGTATATAGCCTCCACATTGACTCTGTAACGGTAGCCCCTGTATATAGCCTCCACATTGACTCTGTACCGGTACCCCCTGTATATAGCCTCCACATTGACTCTGTACCGGTACCCCCTGTATATAGCCTCCACATTGACTCTGTACCGGTACCCCCTGTATATAGCCTCCACATTGACTCTGTACCGGTACCCCCTGTATATAGCCTCCACATTGACTCTGTACCGGTACCCCCTGTATATAGCCTCCACACTGACTCTGTACCGGTACCCCCTGTATATAGCCTCCACATTGACTCTGTACCGGTGCCCCCTGTATATAGCCTCCACATTGACTCTGTACCGGTACCCCCTGTATATAGCCTCCACATTGACTCTGTACCGGTGCCCCCTGTATATAGCCTCCACATTGACTCTGTACCGGTGCCCCCTGTATATAGCCTCCACACTGACTCTGTACCGGTACCCCCTGTATATAGCCTCCACATTGACTCTGTACCGGTGCCCCCTGTATATAGCCTCCACACTGACTCTGTACCGGTACCCCCTGTATATAGCCTCCACATTGACTCTGTACCGGTGCCCCCTGTATATAGCCTCCACATTGACTCTGTACCGGTGCCCCCTGTATATAGCCTCCACATTGACTCTGTACCGGTGCCCCCTGTATATAGCCTCCACATTGACTCTGTACCGGTGCCCCCTGTATATAGCCTCCACACTGACTCTGTACCGGTACCCCCTGTATATAGCCTCCACATTGACTCTGTACTGGTACCCCCTGTATATAGCCTCCACATTGTCATGTACCGGTGCCCCCTGTATATAGCCTCCACATTGACTCTGTACCGGTGCCCCCTGTATATAGCCTCCACATTGACTCTGTACCGGTGCCCCCTGTATATAGCCTCCACATTGACTCTGTACCGGTGCCCCCTGTATATAGCCTCCACATTGACTCTGTACTGGTGCCCCCTGTATATAGCCTCCACATTGACTCTGTACCGGTGCCCCCTGTATATAGCCTCCACATTGACTCTGTACTGGTACCCCCTGTATATAGCCTCCACACTGACTCTGTACCGGTACCCCCTGTATATAGCCTCCACATTGACTCTGTACTGGTGCCCCCTGTATATAGCCTCCACATTGACTCTGTACCGGTACACCCTGTATATAGCCTCCACATTGACTCTGTACTGGTGCCCCCTGTATATAGCCTCCACATTGACTCTGTACCGGTGCCCCCTGTATATAGCCTCCACATTGACTCTGTACCGGTGCCCCCTGTATATAGCCTCCACATTGACTCTGTACCGGTGCCCCCTGTATATAGCCTCCACATTGACTCTGTACCGGTGCCCCCTGTATATAGCCTCCACATTGACTCTGTACCGGTGCCCCCTGTATATAGCCTCCACATTGACTCTGTACCGGTGCCCCCTGTATATAGCCTCCACATTGACTCTGTACCGGTGCCCCCTGTATATAGCCTCCACATTGACTCTGTACCGGTGCCCCCTGTATATAGCCTCCACATTGACTCTGTACCGGTGCCCCCTGTATATAGCCTCCACATTGACTCTGTACCGTAACACCCTGTATATAGCCTCCACATTGACTCTGTACCGGTACCCCCTGTATATAGCCTCCACATTGACTCTGAAACCGGTGCCCCCTGTATATAGCCTCCACATTGACTCTGTACCGGTGCCCCCTGTATATAGCCTCCACATTGACTCTGTACCGGTGCCCCCTGTATATAGCCTCCACATTGACTCTGTACCGGTGCCCCCTGTATATAGCCTCCACATTGACTCTGTACCGGTACCCCTGTATATAGCCTCCACATTGACTCTGAAACCGGTGCCCCCTGTATATAGCCTCCACATTGACTCTGTACCGGTGCCCCCTGTATATAGCCTCCACATTGACTCTGTACCGGTGCCCCCTGTATATAGCCTCCACATTGACTCTGTACCGGTGCCCCCTGTATATAGCCTCCACATTGACTCTGTACCGGTGCCCCCTGTATATAGCCTCCACATTGACTCTGTACCTGTACCCCCTGTATATAGCCTCCACATTGACTCTGTACCGGTACCCCCTGTATATAGCCTCCACATTGACTCTGTACCGGTACCCCCTGTATGTAGCCTCCACATTGACTCTGTACCGGTACCCCCTGTATATAGCCTCCACATTGACTCTGTACCGGTACCCCCTGTATATAGCCTCCACATTGACTCTGTACCGGTACCCCCTGTATGTAGCCTCCACATTGACTCTGTACCGGTACCCCCTGTATATAGCCTCCACATTGACTCTGTACCGGTGCCTCCTGTATATAGCCTCCACATTGACTCTGTACCGGTACCCCCTGTATATAGCCTCCACATTGACTCTGTACTGGTACCCCCTGTATATAGCCTCCACATTGACTCTGTACCGGTACCCCCTGTATATAGCCTCCACATTGACTCTGTACCGGTACCCCCTGTATATAGCCTCCACATTGACTCTGTACCGGTACCCCCTGTATATAGCCTCCACATTGACTCTGTACCGGTACCCCCTGTATATAGCCTCCACATTGACTCTGTACTGGTACCCCTGTATATAGCCTCCACATTGACTCTGTACCGGTACCCCCTGTATATAACCTCCACATTGACTCTGTACCGGTACCCCCTGTATATAGCCTCCACATTGACTCTGTACCGGTACCCCCTGTATATAGCCTCCACACTGACTCTGTACCGGTACCCCCTGTATATAGCCTCCACATTGACTCTGTACCGGTACCCCCTGTATATAGCCTCCACATTGACTCTGTACCGGTACCCCCTGTATATAGCCTCCACATTGACTCTGTACCGGTACCCCCTGTATATAGCCTCCACATTGACTCTGTACTGGTACCCCCTGTATATAGCCTCCACATTGACTCTGTACCGTAACACCCTGTATATAGCCTCCACATTGACTCTGTACCGTAACACCCTGTATATAGCCTCCACATTGACTCTGTACCGGTACCCCTATATATAGCCTACACATTGACTCTGTACCATAACACTCTGTATATAGCCTCCACATTGACTCTGTACCGGTACCCCCTGTATATAGCCTCCACATTGACTCTGTACCGGTACCCCCTGTATATAGCCTCCACACTGACTCTGTACCAGTACCCCTGTATATAGCCTCCACATTGACTCTGTACCGGTGCCCCCTGTATATAGCCTCCACATTGACTCTGTACCGGTACCCCCTGTATATAGCCTCCACATTGACTCTGTACCGGTACCCCTGTATATAGCCTCCACATTGACTCTGTACCGGTACCCCTGTATATAGCCTCCACATTGACTCTGTACCGGTACCCCCTGTATATATCCTCCACATTGACTCTGTACCGTAACACCCTGTATATAGCCTCCACATTGACTCTGTACCGGTACCCCCTGTATATAGCCTCCACATTGACTCTGTACCGGTACCCCCTGTATATAGCCTCCACATTGACTCTGTACCGGTACCCCCTGTATATAGCCTCCACATTGACTCTGTACCGGTACCCCCTGTATATAGCCTCCACATTGACTCTGTACCGGTACCCCTGTATATAGCCTCCACATTGACTCTGTACCGGTACCCCCTGTATATAGCCTCCACATTGACTCTGTACCGGTACACCCTGTATATAGCCTCCACATTGACTCTGTACCGGTACCCCCTGTATATAGCCTCCACATTGACTCTGTACCGGTACCCCCTGTATATAGCCTCCACATTGACTCTGTACCGGTACCCCTGTATATAGTATCCTCATTGACTCTGTACCGGTACCCCTGTATATAGTATCCTCATTGACTCTGTACTGGTACCCCCTGTATATAGTATCCTCATTGACTCTGTACCGGTACCCCCTGTATATAGCCTCCACATTGACTCTGTACCGGTACCCCCTGTATATAGCCTCCACATTGACTCTGTACCGGTTCCCCCTGTATATAGCCTCCACATTGACTCTGTACCGGTACCCCTGTATATAGTATCCTCATTGACTCTGTACTGGTACCCCCTGTATATAGTATCCTCATTGACTCTGTACCAGTACCCCCTGTATATAGTATCCTCATTGACTCTGTACTGGTACCCCCTGTATATAGTATCCTCATTGACTCTGTACCAGTACCCCCTGTATATAGCCTCCACATTGACTCTGTACCGTAACACCCTGTATATAGCCTCCACATTGACTCTGTACCGGTACCCCCTGTATATAGCCTCCACATTGACTCTGTACCGTAACACCCTGTATGAAGCCTCCACATTGACTCTGTACCGGTACCCCCTGTATATAGCCTCCACATTGACTCTGTACCGTAACACCCTGTATATAGCCTCCACATTGACTCTGTACTGGTACCCCCTGTATATAGCCTCCACATTGACTCTGTACCGGTACCCCCTGTATATAGCCTCCACATTGACTCTGTACTGGTACCCCCTGTATATAGCCTCCACATTGACTCTGTACCAGTACCCCCTGTATATAGCCTCCACATTGACTCTGTACCTGTACCCCCTGTATGAAGCCTCGTTATCGTTATTCTTATTGTGTTACTTTTTATTATTACTATTTATTTTATTCTACTTGGTAAATATTTTCTTCTTCTTGAACTGCACTGTTGGTTAAGGGCTTGTAAATAAGCATTTCAAGGTAAAGTCTACACTTGTTGTATTCTGCGCATGTGGCAAATAAAGTTTGATTTGATTTGATTGCCACTGAACATAGTTTAATTTCCTTAACCCTCTGGGATTACCACTGATCTCTCTCTCTCTCTCTCTCTCTCTCTCTCTCTCTCTCTGTCTCTCTGTCTCTCTCTCTTCCTCTCTGTCTCTCTCTCTGTCTCTCTCTCTCTCTCTCTCTCTCTCTCTCTCTCTCTCTCTCTCTCTCTCTCTCTCTTACTCTCTGTCTCTCTCTGTTTCTCTGTCTCTCTCTCTCTCTGTCTCTCTCTCTCTCTGTCTCTCTCTCTTCCTCCCTCTCTCTCTCTCTCTCTGTCTCTCTCTTTCTCTTTCTCTCTCTTTCTCTCACAGACACACACATACGCACACGTACACAGTTACACACACAGTTACACACACACACACACACACACACACACACACACACACACACACACACACACACACACACACACACACACACACACACTTGAGGAGAGACGGCGGGGGGTTGTGTGTATCTCTCTCTCTCCCCCACTGTCGGCCATATGAACCCCCCATGAGGAGAGGTCTCTTCAGTGTCTAACGTAGGGCTTAAATCAGCAGGGCGCCACGGGATGTGTTTCAGTTTAATAAAAATCTATTTCCCCTCTCACCTAATGATGGCGACGAGGGTGAGCGTCTCGCCGAGTTAATTGTTACTTTGTTTGATCAGAATTTCATTGAAATAATTTCCTATGACTAAACAAACATCTCTGGATCATGAATCAGAAGATACTTATCTCTCTCGACCTCCCAGATCATTCACTCCTTTGTTACCTGTTGCTCCTGAGACTGTTACCTGTTGCCTGTTGCTCCCGAGACTGTTACCTGTTGCCTGTTGCTCCCGAGACTGTTACCTGTTACCTGTTGCTCCTGAGACTGTTGCCTGTTACCTGTTGCTCCTGAGACTGTTACCTGTTGCTCCTGAGACTGTTACCTGTTGCTCCTGAGACTGTTACCTGTTGCCTGTTGCTCCCGAGACTGTTGCCTGTTACCTGTTGCTCCTGAGACTGTTACCTGTTGCTCCTGAGACTGTTACCTGTTACCTGTTGCTCCTGAGACTGTTGCCTGTTACCTGTTGCTCCTGAGACTGTTACCTGTTGCTCCTGAGACTGTTACCTGTTGCTCCTGAGACTGTTACCTGTTACCTGTTGCTCCCGAGACTGTTACCTGTTACCTGTTGCTCCTGAGACTGTTACCTGTTGCTCCCGAGACTGTTACCTGTTGCTCCTGAGACTGTTACCTGTTGCTCCTGAGACTGTTACCTGTTGCTCCCGAGACTGTTACCTGTTGCTCCTGAGACTGTTACCTGTTGCTCCTGAGACTGTTACCTGTTACCTGTTGCTCCTGAGACTGTTACCTGTTGCTCCTGAGACTGTTACCTGTTGCTCCCGAGACTGTTACCTGTTGCTCCTGAGACTGTTACCTGTTACCTGTTGCTCCTGAGACTGTTACCTGTTGCTCCTGAGACTGTTACCTGTTGCCTGTTGCTCCTGAGACTGTTGCCTGTTACCTGTTGCTCCCGAGACTGTTACCTGTTACCTGTTGCTCCTGAGACTGTTACCTGTTGCTCCTGAGACTGTTACCTGTTGCCTGTTGCTCCCGAGACTGTTACCTGTTGCTCCTGAGACTGTTACCTGTTGCCTGTTGCTCCCGAGACTGTTACCTGTTGCTCCTGAGACTGTTGCCTGTTACCTGTTGCTCCTGAGACTGTTACCTGTTACCTGTTGCTCCTGAGACTGTTACCTGTTGCCTGTTGCTCCCGAGACTGTTACCTGTTGCTCCTGAGACTGTTACCTGTTGCCTGTTGCTCCCGAGACTGTTACCTGTTGCTCCTGAGACTGTTACCTGTTGCTCCTGAGACTGTTACCTGTTACCTGTTGCTCCTGAGACTGTTACCTGTTGCTCCTGAGACTGTTACCTGTTACCTGTTGCTCCTGAGACTGTTACCTGTTACCTGTTGCTCCTGAGACTGTTACCTGTTACCTGTTGCTCCTGAGACTGTTACCTGTTGCTCCCGAGACTGTTACCTGTTGCTCCTGAGACTGTTACCTGTTGCTCCTGAGACTGTTACCTGTTGCTCCCGAGACTGTTACCTGTTGCTCCTGAGACTGTTACCTGTTGCTCCTGAGACTGTTACCTGTTACCTGTTGCTCCTGAGACTGTTACCTGTTGCTCCTGAGACTGTTACCTGTTGCTCCCGAGACTGTTACCTGTTGCTCCTGAGACTGTTACCTGTTACCTGTTGCTCCTGAGACTGTTACCTGTTGCTCCTGAGACTGTTACCTGTTACCTGTTGCTCCTGAGACTGTTGCCTGTTACCTGTTGCTCCCGAGACTGTTACCTGTTACCTGTTGCTCCTGAGACTGTTACCTGTTGCTCCTGAGACTGTTACCTGTTGCTCCTGAGACTGTTACCTGTTGCTCCTGAGACTGTTACCTGTTACCTGTTGCTCCTGAGACTGTTACCTGTTACTCCTGAGACTGTTACCTGTTACCTGTTGCTCCTGAGACTGTTGCCTGTTGCTCCTGAGACTGTTACCTGTTGCTCCTGAGACTGTTACCTGTTACCTGTTGCTCCTGAGACTGTTACCTGTTGCTCCTGAGACTGTTACCTGTTGCTCCTGAGACTGTTACCTGTTGCTCCTGAGACTGTTACCTGTTACCTGTTGCTCCTGAGACTGTTACCTGTTGCTCCTGAGACTGTTACCTGTTGCTCCTGAGACTGTTACCTGTTGCTCCTGAGACTGTTACCTGTTACCTGTTGCCTGTTGCTCCTGAGACTGTTACCTGTTGCTCCTGAGACTGTTACCTGTTGCTCCCGAGACTGTTACCTGTTGCTCCTGAGACTGTTACCTGTTGCTCCTGAGACTGTTACCTGTTGCTCCTGAGACTGTTACCTGTTGCTCCTGAGACTGTTACCTGTTACCTGTTGCCTGTTTCTCCTGAGACTGTTACCTGTTGCTCCTGAGACTGTTACCTGTTGCTCCTGAGACTGTTACCTGTTACCTGTTGCTCCCGAGACTGTTACCTGTTGCTCCTGAGACTGTTACCTGTTACCTGTTGCTCCCGAGACTGTTACCTGTTGCTCCTGAGACAGTTACCTGTTGCCTGTTGCTCCTGAGACTGTTACCTGTTGCATGTTGCTCCTGAGACTGTTACCTGTTACCTGTTGCTCCTGAGACTGTTACCTGTTGCTGCTGAGACTGTTACCTGTTACCTGTTGCTCCTGAGACTGTTACCTGTTGCTCCTGAGACTGTTACCTGTTACCTGTTGCTCCTGAGACTGTTACCTGTTACCTGTTGCTCCTGAGACTGTTACCTGTTGCTCCTGAGACTGTTACCTGTTGCTCCCGAGACTGTTACCTGTTACCTGTTGCTCCTGAGACTGTTACCTGTTACCTGTTGCTCCTGAGACTGTTACCTGTTACCTGTTGCTCCTGAGACTGTTACCTGTTACCTGTTGCTCCTGAGACTGTTACCTGTTACCTGTTGCTCATGAGACTGTTACCTGTTGCTCCTGAGACTGTTGCCTGTTGCTCCTGAGACTGTTGCCTGTTGCTCCTGAGACTGTTACCTGTTACCTGTTGCTCCTGAGACTGTTACCTGTTGCTCCTGAGACTGTTACCTGTTACCTGTTGCTCCTGAGACTGTTACCTGTTACTCCTGAGACTGTTACCTGTTGCTCCTGAGACTGTTACCTGTTGCCTGTTGCTCCTGAGACTGTTACCTGTTGCTCCCGAGACTGTTACCTGTTACCTGTTGCTCCTGAGACTGTTACCTGTTGCTCCTGAGACTGTTACCTGTTGCTCCTGAGACTGTTACCTGTTGCTCCCGAGACTGTTACCTGTTACCTGTTGCTCCTGAGACTGTTACCTGTCGCTCCCGAGACTGTTACCTGTTACCTGTTGCTCCCGAGACTGTTACCTGTTACCTGTTGCTCCCGAGACTGTTACCTCTTACCTGTTGCTCCTGAGACTGTTACCTGTTACCTGTTGCTCCTGAGACTGTTACCTGTTGCTCCCGAGACTGTTACCTGTTACCTGTTGCTCCCGAGACTGTTACCTGTTACCTGTTGCTCCTGAGACTGTTACCTGTTACCTGTTGCTCCTGAGACTGTTGCCTGTTACCTGTTGCTCCCGAGACTGTTACCTGTTACCTGTTGCTCCTGAGACTGTTACCTGTTACCTGTTGCTCCTGAGACTGTTACCTGTTGCTCCTGAGACTGTTACCTGTTACCTGTTGCTCCCGAGACTGTTACCTGTTACCTGTTGCTCCTGAGACTGTTACCTGTTGCTCCCGAGACTGTTACCTGTTACCTGTTGCTCCTGAGACTGTTACCTGTTGCTCCTGAGACTGTTACCTGTTACCTGTTGCTCCTGAGACTGTTACCTGTTGCCTGTTGCTCCTGAGACTGTTACCTGTTACCTGTTGCTCCTGAGACTGTTACCTGTTGCTCCCGAGACTGTTACCTGTTACCTGTTGCTCCTGAGACTGTTACCTGTTGCCTGTTGCTCCTGAGACTGTTACCTGTTGCTCCCGAGACTGTTACCTGTTACCTGTTACCTGTTGCTCCTGAGACTGTTACCTGTTGCTCCTGAGACTGTTACCTGTTGCTCCTGAGACTGTTACCTGTTGCCTGTTGCTCCTGAGACTGTTACCTGTTACCTGTTGCTCCTGAGACTGTTACCTGTTGCTCCCGAGACTGTTACCTGTTACCTGTTGCTCCTGAGACTGTTACCTGTTGCCTGTTGCTCCTGAGACTGTGACCTGTTACCTGTTGCTCCTGAGACTGTTACCTGTTACCTGTTGCTCCCGAGACTGTTACCTGTTACCTGTTGCTCCTGAGACTGTTACCTGTTGCTCCTGAGACTGTTACCTGTTGCTCCTGAGACTGTTGCCTGTTGCTCCCTAGACTGTTACCTGTTGCTCCCTAGACTGTTACCTGTTGCTCCTGAGACTGTTACCTGTTGCTCCTGAGACTGTTGCCTGTTGCTCCCTAGACTGTTACCTGTTGCTCCCTAGACTGTTACCTGTTGCTCCTGAGACTGTTACCTGTTGCTCCTGAGACTGTTGCCTGTTGCTCCTGAGACTGTTGCCTGTTACCTGTTGCTCCTGAGACTGTTGCCTGTTGCTCCTGAGACTGTTGCCTGTTACCTGTTGCTCCTGAGACTGTTGCCTGTTGCTCCTGAGACTGTTGCCTGTTGCCTGTTGCTCCCGAGACTGTTACCTGTTACCTGTTGCTCCTGAGACTGTTACCTGTTACCTGTTGCTCCCGAGACTGTTACCTGTTACCTGTTGCTCCTGAGACTGTTACCTGTTGCTCCCGAGACTGTTGCCTGTTGCTCCTGAGACTGTTACCTGTTACCTGTTGCTCCCGAGACTGTTACCTGTTACCTGTTGCTCCTGAGACTGTTACCTGTTGCTCCCGAGACTGTTACCTGTTACCTGTTGCTCCTGAGACTGTTACCTGTTGCTCCCGAGACTGTTACCTGTTACCTGTTGCTCCCGAGACTGTTACCTGTTACCTGTTGCTCCCGAGACTGTTACCTGTTGCTCCCGAGACTGTTACCTGTTGCTCCTGAGACTGTTACCTGTTGCTCCCGAGACTGTTACCTGTTACCTGTTACCTGTTGCTCCTGAGACTGTTACCTGTTACCTGTTGCTCCCGAGACTGTTACCTGTTGCTCCTGAGACTGTTACCTGTTGCTCCTGAGACTGTTACCTGTTACCTGTTGCTCCTGAGACTGTTACCTGTTACCTGTTGCTCCCGAGACTGTTACCTGTTGCTCCTGAGACTGTTACATGTTACCTGTTGCTCCCGAGACTGTTACCTGTTACCTGTTGCTCCTGAGACTGTTACCTGTTACCTGTTGCTCCTGAGACTGTTACCTGTTGCTCCCGAGACTGTTACCTGTTACCTGTTGCTCCTGAGACTGTTACCTGTTGCTCCTGAGACTGTTACCTGTTGCTCCTGAGACTGTTACCTGTTGCTCCTGAGACTGTTACCTGTTGCTCCTGAGACTGTTACCTGTTGCTCCTGAGACTGTTACCTGTTGCTCCTGAGACTGTTACCTGTTGCTCCCGAGACTGTTACCTGTTGCTCCCGAGACTGTTACCTGTTGCTCCTGAGACTGTTACCTGTTGCTCCCGAGACTGTTACCTGTTACCTGTTGCTCCTGAGACTGTTGCCTGTTGCTGAGACGACCGAAGGCAACGCCGGCGGCAGCGAAAGAAATCGGAAGGAAATGGAAAAAACTGAAAGGACGAGCTACTTCTTTATTCTTCTTTCTTAGAATATGAAATGTTACTTATTCATGTCACTGTGCTAAGGTTGAGGGTCTGCAAAAGAGGTCAAGGGTTATAAGAGGAGCGTATCAGTGCTCGTGCGAAGTGCTTTGTTGTCTGAATACAGCTGTGTCGACCCTTTGGGAAGAATTAAATTTGGTTCTCTATTGTCCGTGAATTATTTACTCTAAAAAAAAATAAGAACCTCACACTAAGCGATGGCTAATGTCCAATCACTGGAAAATACACTTTATGAACTCGGAGCAAGGCTTCAATCACAGACGGACATCAGAAGGACAGCTCAGGTGCATCCGGTTTCCATTGATCATCCTTGTTTCTACAACTTGATTAGAGTCCACCTGTGGTATATTCAATTCATTTGACATGATTTGGACAGACACACACCTGTCTATATAAAAGGTCCCACAGTTGACAGTGCATGTCAGAGCAAAAACCGAGCCATGAGGTTGAAGGAATTGTCCGTAGAGCTCCGTGATAGGATTGTGTCGAGACACAGATCTGGGGAAGGGTACCAAAACATTTCTGCAGCATTGAAGGTCCCCAAGAACACAGTGGTTTGAAACCACCAAGACTCTTCCTAGAGCTGGTCGTCCAGCCAAACTGAGCCATCGGGGGAGCCTTGGTCAGGGAGGTGACCAAGAACAGAGCTCCAGAGTTCCTCTGTGGAGAAGGACAACCATCTCTGCAGCACTACACCAATCAGGCCTTTATGGTAGAGTGGCCAGACGGAAGCCACTCCTCAGTAAAAGGCATATGATAGCCAGCTTGGAGTTTGCCAAAAGGCACCTATATACACACATGTGTATACTATGTGTGTACTATGTGTGTACTATGTGTGTACTATGTGTATACTATGTGTGTACTATGTGTGTGCTATGTGTATACTATGTGTATACTATGTGTGTACTATGTGTGTACTATGTGTATACTATGTGTGTACTATGTGTGTGCTATGTGTATACTATGTGTATACTATGTGTGTACTATGTGTGTACTATGTGTATACTATGTGTGTACTATGTGTACACTATGTGTACACTATGTATATACTATGTGTATACTATGTGTGTACTTTGTGTACACTATGTGTATAATATGTGTATACTATGTGTGTACTATGTGTATACTATGTGTATACTATGTGTGTACTTTGTGTACACTATGTGTATAATATGTGTATACTTTGTGTGTACTATGTGTATACTATGTGTGTACTATGTGTATACTATGTGTGTACTATGTGTGTGCTATGTGTATACTATGTGTGTACTATGTGTGTACTATGTGTATACTATGTGTGTACTATGTGTACACTATGTGTATACTATGTGTATACTATGTGTATACTATGTGTGTACTTTGTGTACACTATGTGTATAATATGTGTATACTATGTGTGTACTATGTGTATACTATGTGTATACTATGTGTGTACTATGTGTATACTATGTGTATACTATGTGTGTACTATGAGTATACTATGTGTATACTATGTGTGTACTATGTATGTACTATGTGTATTCTATGTGTGTACTATGTGTATACTATGTGTATACTATGTGTATACTATGTGTGTACTATGTGTGTACTATGTGTGTACTATGTGTATACTATGTCTATACTATGTGTGTACTATGTGTATACTATATGTGTGTACTATGTGTGTACTATGTGTGTACTATGTGTATACTATGTGTATAATATGTGTATACTATGTGTGTACTATGTGTATACTATGTGTATACTATGTGTGTACTATGTGTATACTATGTGTGTGTACTATGTGTGTACTATGGATATACATGGAAGGGGATATACATAGAGGGAGATATACATGGAGGGGATATACATAGAGGGGGATATACATGGATGGGGATATACATGGAGGGGGATATACATGGAGGGGGATATATATGGATGGGGATATACATGGAGGGGGATATACATGGAGGGGGATATACATGGAAGGGGATATACATAGAGGGAGATATACATGGAGGGGATATACATAGAGGGGGATATACATGGATGGGGATATACATGGGGGGATATACATGGAGGGGGGGGATATACATAGAGGGAGATATACATGGATGGGGATATACATAGAGGGGGATATACATGGGGGATATACATGGAGGGGGATATACATGGAGGGGGATATACATGGAGGGGGATATACATGGAGGGGGATATACATAGAGGGGGATATACATGGAGGGAGATATACATAGAGGGGGATATACATGGAGGGAGATATACATGGGGGGATATACATGGAGGGGGATATACATGGAGGGGGATATACATAGAGGGGGATATACATGGAGGGGGATATACATAGAGGGGGATATACATGGGGGGATATACATGGAGGGGGATATACATGGAGGGGGATATACATGGGGGGATATACATGGAGGGGGATATACATAGAGGGGGATATACATGGATGGGGATATACATGGAGGGGATACACATGGGGGGATATACATGGAGGGGGATATACATGGAGGGGGATATACATGGGGGGATATACATGGAGGGGGATATACATGGAGGGGGATATACATGGAGGGAGATATACATGGGGGGATATACATGGAGGGGGATATACATGGAGGGGGATATACATGGAGGGGGATATACATGGAGGGGGATATACATGGAGGGGGATATACATGGAGGGGAATATACATGGAGGGGATATACATGGAGGGGGATATACATGGAGGGGGATATACATGGAGGGGGATATACATGGAGGGGGATATACATGGAGGGGGATATACATAGAGGGGATATACATGGATGGGGATATACATGGAGGGGATACACATGGGGATATACATGGAGGGGGATATACATGGAGGGGGATATACATGGGGGGATATACATGGAGGGGGATATACATGGAGGGGATATACATGGAGGGGGATATACATGGAGGGGGATATATATGGAGGGGGATATACATGGAGGGGGATATATATGGAGGGGGATATACATGGAGGGGGATATATATGGAGGGGGATATATATGGAGGGAGATATACATGGGGGGATATACATAGAGGGGGATATACATGGGGGGGATATACATAGAGGGGGATATATATGGAGGGATATACATGGAGGGGGATATACATGGAGGGGGATATACATGGGGGGATATACATGGAGGGGGATATACATGGGGGGGGATATACATGGAGGGGGATATACATGGAGGGAGATATACATGGAGGGGATATACATGGAGGGGGATATACATGGAGGGAGATATACATAGAGGGGATATACATGGAGGGGGATATACATGGGGGGATATACATGGGGGGATATACATGGAGGGGGATATACATGGAGGGGGATATACATGGATGGGGATATACATGGAGGATATACATGGAGGGGGATATACATGGAAGGGGATATACATAGAGGGAGATATACATGGATGGGGATATACATGGAGGGGATATACATGGAGGGGGATATACATGGGGGGATATACATGGAGGGGGATATACATGGGGGGATATACATGGAGGGGGATATACATGGAGGGGGATATACATGGGGGATATACATGGGGGGATATACATGGAGGGGGATATACATGGAGGGGATATACATAGAGGGGGATATACATGGAGGGGGATATACATGGAGGGGGATATACATGGGGGGATATACATGGAGGGGGATATACATGGAGGGGGATATACATGGAGGGAGATATACATGGAGGGGGATATACATGGAGGGGATATACATGGGGGGATATACATGGAGGGGATATACATGGAGGGGGATATACATGGAGGGAGATATACATGGAGGGGGATATACATGGAGGGGGATATACATGGAGGGGGATATACATGGAGGGGGATATACATGGGGGATATACATGGAGGGGGATATACATGGAGGGGGATATACATGGAGGGAGATATACATGGAGGGGGATATACATGGAGGGGGATATACATGGAGGGGGATATACATGGATGGGGATATACATGGAGGGGGATATATATGGAGGGGGATATATATGGAGGGGGATATACATAGAGGGGGATATACATGGAGGGGGATATACATGGATGGGGATATACATGGAGGGGGATATATATGGAGGGGGATATATATGGAGGGGGATATACATAGAGGGGGATATACATGGAGGGGATATACATGGAGGGGGATATACATGGGGGGATATACATGGAGGGGGATATACATGGAGGGGGGGATATACATGGAGGGGGATATATATGGAGGGGGATATACATAGAGGGGGATATATATGGAGGGGATATACATAGAGGGGGATATATATGGAGGGGGATATACATAGAGGGGGATATATATGGAGGGGGATATACATAGAGGGGGATATATATGGATGGGGATATACTGTATGGGGTATATTGGGATCCAGGACCAGTAGAGAACTGAGTCTGGAGGGGGATATGCTTGGGGTGGGGGGGTTAATGTGGGTGTCTCTTGTGTGTTTGCATGTGGGAAGCGTTTGGACATTCACTCTGCCAAAACACTACAAAGTTACAGTCTTCTAGATATCTTCAAACAGCCTCGCCAGGTCCTGTGTCTTGAAGTCTCCTCGGCTAGCTATTAGAAGCCAACTTCTTTCACCAATTAGCTTCAGCCGGCTGGTGTGTGACCGTGGCAAAATTGGCTTGACTTTGGATAGCCTCTCTCTGTGGATAGTTAGGGACCGTCAATATATTACATTACAATGTAAAATGGGACAATATTTTATTTTAGTTGTCACATTAAATGCTTTCAATATTTCTAGATGAATTTAAAACATGTATAGTTGGTTTTAGTTTTTTAAGTCATTTGAAATTTGGAGCTATTGACCGTTTTCAATATTTTCCCATGTACACTGAACAAAAATATAAACGCAACATGCAACAAGTTACCATGCAACAAGTTACCATGCAACGAGTTACCGTTCATATAAGGAAATCAGTCAATTGAAATAAATTCATGAGGCCCTAATCTATGGATTTCACATGACTGGGAATACAGATATGCATCTGTTGGTTACAGATACCTTAAAAAACTGGCCAATAGGCCTCAGGATCTTGTCACGGTAGTTTTGTGCATTAAAATTGCCATCGGTAAATTGTCTTTTGTGTTCATTGTCCGTAGCTTAGGACCTGCCCATACCATAACCCCACCACCACCATGGGGCACTCTGTTCACAACGTTGACATCAGAAAACCGCTCACCCACATGACGCCATACACGCAGTTGGTGAGGTGAACACAGGGAGTTAGCAGTGTTTTACAGGGAGTTAGCAGTGTTTTACAGGGAGTTAGCAGTGTTTTACAGCTAGTTAGCAGTGTTTTACAGGGAGTTAGCAGTGTTTTACAGGGAGTTAGCAGTGTTTTACAGGGAGTTAGCAGTGTTTAACAGGGAGTTAGCAGTGTTTTACAGGGAGTTAGCTGTGTTTTACAGGGAGTTAGCTGTGTTTTACAGGGAGTTAGCAGTGTTTTACAGGGAGTTAGCAGTGTTTTACAGGAGTTAGCAGTGTTTTACAGGGAGTTAGCAGTGTTTTACAGGAGTTAGCAGTGTTTTACAGGAGTTAGCAGTGTTTTACAGGAGTTAGCAGTGTTTTACAGGGAGTTAGCACTGTTTTACAGGAGTTAGCAGTGTTTTACAGGGAGTTAGCACTGTTTTACAGGTAGTTCGCAGTGATTTACAGGGAGTTAGCAGTGTTTTACAGCTAGTTAGCAGTGTTTTACAGGGAGTTAGCAGTGTTTTACAGGGAGTTAGCTGTGTTTTACAGGGAGTTAGCAGTGTTTTACAGGGAGTTAGCACTGTTTTACAGGAGTTAGCAGTGTTTTACAGGGAGTTAGCACTGTTTTACAGGTAGTTCGCAGTGATTTACAGGGAGTTAGCAGTGTTTTACAGCTAGTTAGCAGTGTTTTACAGGGAGTTAGCAGTGTTTTACAGGGAGTTAGCTGTGTTTTACAGGGAGTTAGCTGTGTTTTACAGGGAGTTAGCAGTGTTTTACAGGAGTTAGCAGTGTTTTACAGGAGTTAGCAGTGTTTTACAGGAGTTAGCAGTGTTTTACAGGGAGTTAGCACTGTTTTACAGGAGTTAGCAGTGTTTTACAGGGAGTTAGCACTGTTTTACAGGTAGTTAGCTGTGTTTTACAGGGAGTTAGCTGTGTTTTACAGGGAGTTAGCTGTGTTTTACAGGGAGTTAGCAGTGTTTTACAGGGAGTTAGCAGTGTTTTACAGGGAGTTAGCTGTGTTTTACAGGGAGTTAGCAGTGTTTTACAGCTAGTTAGCAGTGTTTTACAGGGAGTTAGCTGTGTTTTACAGGGAGTTAGCAGTGTTTTACAGGGAGTTAGCTGTGTTTTACAGGGAGTTAGCTGTGTTTTACAGGGAGTTAGCAGTGTTTTACAGGGAGTTAGCAGTGTTTTACAGGGAGTTAGCAGTGTTTTACAGGGAGTTAGCAGTGTTTTACAGGGAGTTAGCTGTGTTTTACAGGGAGTTAGCAGTGTTTTACAGGGAGTTAGCTGTGTTTTACAGGGAGTTAGCAGTGTTTTACAGGGAGTTAGCAGTGTTTTACAGCTAGTTAGCTGTGTTTTACAGGGAGTTAGCTGTGTTTTACAGGGAGTTAGCTGTGTTTTACAGGGAGTTAGCTGTGTTTTACAGGGAGTTAGCAGTGTTTTACAGGGAGTTAGCTGTGTTTTACAGGGAGTTAGCTGTGTTTTACAGGGAGTTAGCAGTGTTTTACAGGTAGTTCGCAGTGATTTACAGGTAGTTCGCAGTGATTTACAGGTAGTTCGCAGTGATTTACAGGGAGTTAGCAGTGTTTTACAGCTAGTTAGCAGTGTTTTACAGGGAGTTAGCAGTGTTTTACAGCTAGTTAGCAGTGTTTTACAGGGAGTTAGCTGTGTTTTACAGGGAGTTAGCAGTGTTTTACAGGGAGTTAGCAGTGTTTTACAGGGAGTTAGCTGTGTTTTACAGGGAGTTAGCAGTGTTTTACATGGAGTTAGCAGTGTTTTACAGGGAGTTAGCAGTGTTTTACATGGAGTTAGCAGTGTTTTACAGGGCAGCTCTGGGGAGTTAGCAGTGTTTTACAGCTAGTTAGCAGTGTTTTACAGGGAGTTAGCAGTGTTTTACAGGGAGTTAGCTGTGTTTTACAGGGAGTTAGCAGTGTTTTACAGCTAGTTAGCAGTGTTTTACAGGGAGTTAGCAGTGTTTTACAGGGAGTTAGCAGTGTTTTACAGGGAGTTAGCTGTGTTTTACAGGGAGTTAGCTGTGTTTTACAGGGAGTTAGCTGTGTTTTACAGGGAGTTAGCTGTGTTTTACAGGGAGTTAGCAGTGTTTTACATGGAGTTAGCAGTGTTTTACAGGGAGTTAGCTGTGTTTTACAGGTAGTTAGCTGTGTTTTACAGGGAGTTAGCTGTGTTTTACAGGGAGTTAGCAGTGTTTTACAGGGAGTTAGCTGTGTTTTACAGGGAGTTAGCTGTGTTTTACAGGGAGTTAGCAGTGTTTTACAGGTAGTTCGCAGTGATTTACAGGTAGTTCGCAGTGATTTACAGGGAGTTAGCAGTGTTTTACAGCTAGTTAGCAGTGTTTTACAGGGAGTTAGCAGTGTTTTACAGGGAGTTAGCTGTGTTTAACAGGGAGTTAGCTGTGTTTAACAGGGAGTTAGCAGTGTTTAACAGCGCAGCTCTGGGTAGTTAGCAGTGTTTTACAGGGCAGCTCTGGGGAGTTCGCAGTGTTTTACAGGGAGTTAGCTGTGTTTAACAGGGAGTTAGCAGTGTTTAACAGCGCAGCTCTGGGGAGTTAGCAGTGTTTTACAGGGCAGCTCTGGGGAGTTAGCAGTGTTTTACAGGGAGTTAGCTGTGTTTAACAGGGAGTTAGCAGTGTTTAACAGCGCAGCTCTGGGGAGTTAGCAGTGTTTTACAGGTCAGCTCTGGGGAGTTAGCAGTGTTTTACAGGGAGTTAGCAGTGTTTAACAGCGCAGCTCTGGGGAGTTAGCAGTGTTTTACAGGGAGTTAGCTGTGTTTTACAGGGAGTTAGCAGTGTTTAACAGCGCAGCTCTGGGGAGTTAGCAGTGTTTTACAGGGCAGCTCTGGGGAGTTAGCAGTGTTTTACAGGGAGTTAGCTGTGTTTTACAGGGAGTTAGCAGTGTTTAACAGGGAGTTAGCTGTGTTTTACAGCTAGTTAGCTGTGTTTTACAGGGAGTTAGCTGTGTTTTACAGGGAGTTAGCTGTGTTTTACAGGGAGTTAGCTGTGTTTTACAGCTAGTTAGCTGTGTTTTACAGGGAGTTAGCAGTGTTTAACAGCGCAGCTCTGGGGAGTTAGCAGTGTTTTACAGCGCAGCTCTGGGGAGTTAGCAGTGTTTTACAGGGCAGTTCTGGGGAGTTAGCAGTGTTTAACAGGGCGTTATTAGCCTTAGTCAATAAGGCTATTTGTACAGTAGTATATGCCATTTAGCTGAGACTTTTATCCAAAGTGACGTACATTTATCCATGCATACATTTTACATAAACATGGCCCCAGGGTGATTCGATCCCACAATCCTGGCACGTGCCATGCTCTACCAACTGAGCCACAGAAGACCACAGTGTGGAGCAGTAGGGGAAAATGCGTGGTTTAGGCACAGAGGGATGGGGTAGTCTGGAACTGTGGAGGGACAGGGAAGGGTTTGGCTCATCGGTTGGGAGCTGTGTGTTATTACCTAATAACATTAGTCCTTTTCTGCTACACAAGCTCACAACATCCTTTTACCGAGGCCTTCCCCTCTGTTTGTTTTCTCTCTTCTTTTCTTGCCCTACCTCTGCCCTACCTCTGCCCTACCTCTTCTATGTTACAAGTCTGCTATCGCTGGTCAACCCCGTTTTGTCTTTCTAAGTGTCCCCCTTTGCCTGCCTGCCCCCCCCCCCCCCCCGATTTCGTAGTTTGAATCGAGAACGCGACGATAAGTGTTTGAGTTCGCCTCGCAGTGCATTGGTACCAAGCCAATTAGTAGATAGCATTCAATCCAAGTAGATAGCATTCACTTTTCAACGACCATAGCTGATTTTGTCTTTGTTGTGCTCTCAGTGCTCTCATCAACTCCCACACACACACACACACCCCTCCCGACACACTCCTCACCGGTGCTTGACTTGCGATGAAAGAAGTGCAGTCGGTCCGTTAGACTATGTTCACAGGATTTTACAAATAACGTTATGCTATAGAGACCTCTGATTATTCACTGTTAGGGGTTCATACATATGTTCAACATTTTCATGACTATATATATATAAAAATAAAAAATAAAAAAGTAATCATTATTGACACTGGAAGTTTGCTGTGTCTGATCCCATGTTGGCCTACTCTCTCCTGCCGTTGTGCCCTTGATCAAGGCACTTAACATACATTACATTTACATTTAGTCACATGTTATCAACGTGTGGTCAAACCCTTCACCTGTCGTGCTCCTGGGTGTGCAGGCTTGGCTTTTGAAACATTCCAAGTCTGCTTATCAAGTTCCTGTTGAGCAGTTGGATGTTTAGGCTACAATGTGGTTAGAGCAAGGCAGGAACAAAAGCCTGCACACCCAGTGTAGTTATCCTGGATGATGGTTGCCACCTATGATCTAAAATATAGCACATTTACATACAAATGCTTTTGTCTTTATACAATTATTGGCTGATATGTATATTTTTTTAAGTGATTTGATAATATTTAACAGTGTGCCTTCATGACTTACATCGGGGCGGCAGGGTAGCCTAGTGGTTAGAGCGTTGGACTAGTAACCCACTGTTCCTAGGCCGTCATTGAAAATAAGAATTTGTTCTTAACTGACTTGCCTGGTTAAATAAAGGTAAAACAAATAATTTTAAAAAATGACTTACATTAACAACAATGACTAATTTGACAACTTGGAACCGCTACAGTAAGGTAACAGCCAAATAGCTTCATTTTCATCAGAAAAACAAAAGAAATACAACTCTATTTGGCTAGCAGCCACATATGTAAATGAGCTTCCAAATGAAAAAGCAAAAACGATGCATGGCCATAATATTTCTAACGGTTTAGGCTGGCTACACAGATAAAACTCCCGGAGAAAAGTAGGCTGGCTACACAGATAAAACTCCCGGAGAAAAGTAGGCTGGCTACACAGATAAAACTCCCGGAGAACAGTAGGCTGGCTACACCGAGAAACTCCCAGAGAACAGTAGGCTGGTTCCACCGAGAAACTCCCGGAGAACAGTAGGCTGGCTCCACCGAGAAACTCCCAGAGAACAGTAGGCTGGCTACACCGAGAAACTCCCAGAGAACAGTAGGCTGGCTCCACCGAGAAACTCCCGGAGAACAGTAGGCTGGCTCCACCGAGAAACTCCCAGAGAACAGTAGGCTGGCTACACCGAGAAAACTCCCGGAGAACAGTAGGCTGGCTACACCGAGAAAACTCCCGGGGAACAGTAGGCTGGCTACACAGATAAAACTCCCGGAGAACAGTAGGCTGGCTACACGAGAAAACTCCAGGAGAAAAGTAGGCTGGCTACACGAGAAAACTCCAGGAGAACAGTAGGCTGGCTACAAGTAATCTGGCCTCATCGAGAAAACTACCAGAGAACAGTGTGTCTGAATTAATAAGGAGATGGGGCATCATATAGTGTTAGCTTTCTGCCTTGTTTGAGAAGTCTTAAGTGCTTTTGATGAGTTATCTGTACAGCTGCCACCTCTATCTTGATTTCCTTGCCTTTTTACTCCTCTCTGTTCTCGCGTCCGTGCGCTCCTCTCCACATCAGGCTCGTTGCCCTAGCGACTCCAGACTCCACAGAGACACAGCGGGTAGACATGCTGCTCCAGGGCCACTAACTGTTCTTCCTTCAGTCAAGCATGCATCAAAACGCTGTTCATTTGCACAATGTCTCTCGTTCACATTTGCTTGTAAATGTCCAAACTCACCAAAAAATACATACTTATAGATGTGGAACTTTATAAGCTGGTTTGCCTGTCTTTGCAATTCGTTTATTTTTTTGTTTCCACTCGTTAGTATATTTAGCTAGCACCCTCCATGGATATTCGCTATTACTTGTGCTAATTTTGTTCCCAATGTGCTTTTCACCCCCCTTTGTGTACTAAACCGGTAATACCGTATGTCCTCGGATGAGAGAAGGATGGTATGACGGTATGAAACTCTGGATACAGCTCAACCCTAGTGTGTGTTGTGTGGTTAGCAGAGTGGTGTGGGGATAGTGTGTTGTGTGGTCAGCCGAGTGGTGTGGGGACAGTGTGTTGTGTGGTTAGCAGAGTGGTGTGGGGACAGTGTGTTGTGTGGTTAGCAGAGTGGTGTGGGGATAGTGTATTGTGTGGTTAGCAGAGTGTTGTGGGGACAGTGTATTGTGTGGTTAGCCGAGTGGTGTGGGGACAGTGTGTTGTGTGGTTAGCCGAGTGGTGTGGGGACAGTGTGTTGTGTGGTTAGCAGAGTGGTGTGGGGATAGTGTGTTGTGTGGTTAGCAGAGTGGTGTGGGGATAGTGTATTGTGTGGTTAGCAGAGTGGTGTGGGGACAGTGTGTTGTGTGGTTAGCAGAGTGGTGTGGGGATAGTGTATTGTGTGGTTAGCAGAGTGGTGTGGGGACAGTGTGTTGTGTGGTTAGCAGAGTGGTGTGGGGACAGTGTGTTGTGTGGTTAGCAGAGTGGTGTGGGGACAGTGTGTTGTGGGGTTAGCAGAGTGGTGTGGGAATAGTGTATTGTGTGGTTAGCAGAGTGGTGTGGGGACAGTGTATTGTGTGGTTAGCAGAGTGGTGTGGGAATAGTTTGTTGTGTGGTTAGCAGAGTGGTGTGGGGACAGTGTATTGTGTGGTTAGCAGAGTGGTGTGGGGATAGTGTGTTGTGTGGTTAGCAGAGTGGTGTGGGGACAGTGTGTTGTGTGGTTAGCAGAGGGGTGTGGGGATAGTGTGTTGTGTGGTTAGCAGAGTGGTGTGGGGACAGTGTGTTGTGTGGTTAGCAGAGGGGTGTGGGGATAGTGTGTTGTGTGGTTATCAGAGTGGTGTGGGGACAGTGTGTTGTGTGGTTAGCAGAGGGGTGTGGGGATAGTGTGTTGTGTGGTTAGCAGAGTGGTGTGGGGACAGTGTGTTGTGTGGTTAGCAGAGGGGTGTGGGGATAGTGTGTTGTGTGGTTAGCAGAGTGGTGTGGGGACAGTGTGTTGTGTGGTTAGCCGAGTGGTGTGGGGACAGTGTGTTGTGTGGTTAGCAGAGTGGTGTGGGGACAGTGTGTTGTGTGGTTAGCAGAGTGGTGTGGAGACAGTGTGTTGTGTGGTTAGCAGAGTGGTGTGGGGACAGTGTGTTGTGTGGTTAGCAGAGTGGTGTGGGGATAGTGTGTTGTGTGGTTAGCAGAGTGGTGTGGGGACAGTGTGTTGTGTGGTTAGCAGAGTGGTGTGGGGACAGTGTGTTGTGTGGTTAGCAGAGTGGTGTGGAGACAGTGTATTGTGTGGTTAGCAGAGTGGTGTGGGGACAGTGTGTTGTGTGGTTAGCAGAGTGGTGTGGGGACAGTGTGTTGTGTGGTTAGCAGAGTGGTGTGGGGACAGTGTGTTGTGTGGTTAGCAGAGTGGTGTGGGGACAGTGTATTGTGTGGTTAGCAGAGTGGTGTGGGGACAGTGTGTTGTGTGGTTAGCAGAGTGGTGTGGGGATAGTGTGTTGTGTGGTTAGCAGAGTGGTGTGGGGACAGTGTGTTGTGTGGTTAGCAGAGTGGTGTGGGGACAGTGTGTTGTGTGGTTAGCAGCAGAGTGGTGTGGGGACAGTGTGTTGTGTGGTTAGCAGAGTGGTGTGGGGACAGTGTGTTGTGTGGTTAGCAGAGTGGTGTGGGGACAGTGTGTTGTGTGGTTAGCAGAGTGGTGTGGGGACAGTGTGTTGTGTGGTTAGCAGAGTGGTGTGGGGACAGTGTGTTGTGTGGTTAGCCGAGTGGTGTGGGGACAGTGTGTTGTGTGGTTAGCAGAGTGGTGTGGTGATAGTGTATTGTGTGGTTAGCAGAGTGGTGTGGGGACAGTGTATTGTGTGGTTAGCAGAGTGGTGTGGGGACAGTGTATTGTGTGGTTAGCAGAGTGGTGTGGGGACAGTGTATTGTGTGGTTAGCAGAGTGGTGTGGGGACAGTGTATTGTGTGGTTAGCAGAGTGGTGTGGGGACAGTGTGTTGTGTGGTTAGCAGAGTGGTGTGGTGATAGTGTATTGTGTGGTTAGCAGAGTGGTGTGGGGACAGTGTATTGTGTGGTTAGCAGAGTGGTGTGGGGACAGTGTATTGTGTGGTTAGCAGAGTGGTGTGGGGACAGTGTATTGTGTGGTTAGCAGAGTGGTGTGGGGACAGTGTATTGTGTGGTTAGCAGAGTGGTGTGGGGATAGTGTGTTGTGTGGTTAGCAGAGTGGTGTGGGGACAGTGTATTGTGTGGTTAGCAGAGTGGTGTGGGGACAGTGTATTGTGTGGTTAGCAGAGTGGTGTGGGGACAGTGTGTTGTGTGGTTAGCAGAGTGGTGTGGGGACAGTGTGTTGTGTGGTTAGCAGAGTGGTGTGGGGACAGTGTGTTGTGTGGTTAGCAGAGTGGTGTGGGGATAGTGTGTTGTGTGGTTAGCAGAGTGGTGTGGGGACAGTGTGTTGTGTGGTTAGCAGAGTGGTGTGGGGACAGTGTGTTGTGTGGTTAGCAGAGTGGTGTGGGGACAGTGTGTTGTGTGGTTAGCAGAGTGGTGTGGGGATAGTGTGTTGTGTGGTTAGCAGAGTGGTGTGGGGATAGTGTGTTGTGTGGTTAGCAGAGGGGTGTGGGGACAGTGTGTTGTGTGGTTAGCAGAGTGGTGTGGGGGACAGTGTGTTGTGTGGTTAGCAGAGTGGTGTGGGGACAGTGTGTTGTGTGGTTAGCAGAGTGGTGTGGGGACAGTGTGTTGTGTGGTTAGCAGAGTGGTGTGGGGACAGTGTGTTGTGTGGTTAGCAGAGTGGTGTGGGGACAGTGTGTTGTGTGGTTAGCAGAGTGGTGTGGGGACAGTGTGTTGTGTGGTTAGCAGAGTGGTGTGGGGACAGTGTGTTGTGTGGTTAGCAGAGTGGTGTGGGGACAGTGTGTTGTGTGGTTAGCAGAGTGGTGTGGGGACAGTGTGTTGTGTGGTTAGCAGAGTGGTGTTGGGACAGTGTGTTGTGTGGTTAGCAGAGTGGTGTGGGGTCAGTGTGTTGTGTGGTTAGCAGAGTGGTGTGGGGACAGTGTGTTGTGTGGTTAGCAGAGTGGTGTGGGGACAGTGTGTTGTGTGGTTAGCAGAGTGGTGTGGGGACAGTGTGTTGTGTGGTTAGAAGAGGGGTGTGGGGACAGTGTGTTGTGTGTGTGGTTGGGGACAGTGTGAGTTGGCAGAGGGTGTGGGGACAGTGTATTGTGTGGTTAGCAGAGTGGTGTGGGGACAGTGTGTTGTGTGGTTAGCAGAGTGGTGTGGGGACAGTGTGTTGTGTGGTTAGCAGAGTGGTGTGGGGACAGTGTGTTGTGTGGTTAGCAGAGTGGTGTGGGGACAGTGTGTTGTGTGGTTAGCAGAGGGGTGTGGGGACAGTGTATTGTGTGGTTAGCAGTGTGGTGTGGGGACAGTGTGTTGTGTGGTTAGCAGAGTGGTGTGGGGACAGTGTGTTGTGTGGTTAGCAGAGTGGTGTGGGGACAGTGTGTTGTGTGGTTAGCAGAGTGGTGTGGGGACAGTGTATTGTGTGGTTAGCAGAGTGGTGTGGGGACAGTGTGTTGTGTGGTTAGCAGAGTGGTGTGGGGACAGTGTGTTGTGTGGTTAGCAGAGTGGTGTGGGGACAGTGTGTTGTGTGGTTAGCAGAGTGGTGTGGGGACAGTGTGTTGTGTGGTTAGCAGAGTGGTGTGGGGACAGTGTGTTGTGTGGTTAGCAGAGTGGTGTGGGGACAGTGTGTTGTGTGGTTAGCAGAGTGGTGTGGGGACAGTGTGTTGTGTGTGTTAGCAGAGTGGTGTGGGGACAGTGTGTTGTGTGGTTAGCAGAGTGGTGTGGGGACAGTGTGTTGTGTGGTTAGCAGAGTGGTGTGGGGACAGTGTGTTGTGTGGTTAGCAGAGTGGTGTGGGGACAGTGTGTTGTGTGGTTAGCAGAGTGGTGTGGGGACAGTGTGTTGTGTGGTTAGCAGAGTGGTGTGGGGACAGTGTGTTGTGTGGTTAGCAGAGTGGTGTGGGGACAGTGTGTTGTGTGGTTAGCAGAGTGGTGTGGGGACAGTGTGTTGTGTGGTTAGCAGAGTGGTGTGGGGACAGTGTGTTGTGTGGTTAGCAGAGTGGTGTGGGGACAGTGTGTTGTGTGGTTAGCAGAGTGGTGTGGGGACAGTGTGTTGTGTGGTTAGCAGAGTGGTGTGGGGACAGTGTGTTGTGTGGTTAGCAGAGTGGTGTGGGGACAGTGTGTTGTGTGGTTAGCAGAGTGGTGTGGGGACAGTGTGTTGTGTGGTTAGCAGAGTGGTGTGGGGACAGTGTGTTGTGTGGTTAGCAGAGTGGTGTGGGGACAGTGTGTTGTGTGGTTAGCAGAGTGGGGACAGTGTGTTGGGACAGTGTGTTGTGTGGTTAGCAGAGTGGTGTGGGGACAGTGTGTTGTGTGGTTAGCAGAGTGGTGTGGGGACAGTGTGTTGTGTGGTTAGCAGAGTGGTGTGGGGACAGTGTGTTGTGTGGTTAGCAGAGTGGTGTGGGGACAGTGTGTTGTGTGGTTAGCAGAGTGGTGTGGGGACAGTGTATTGTGTGGTTAGCAGAGTGGTGTGGGGACAGTGTATTGTGTGGTTAGCAGAGTGGTGTGGGGACAGTGTATTGTGTGGTTAGCAGAGTGGTGTGGGGACAGTGTGTTGTGTGGTTAGCAGAGTGGTGTGGGGACAGTGTGTTGTGTGGTTAGCAGAGTGGTGTGGGGACAGTGTGTTGTGTGGTTAGCAGAGTGGTGTGGGGACAGTGTGTTGTGTGGTTAGCAGAGTGGTGTGGGGACAGTGTGTTGTGTGGTTAGCAGAGTGGTGTGGGGACAGTGTGTTGTGTGGTTAGCAGAGTGGTGTGGGGACAGTGTGTTGTGTGGTTAGCAGAGTGGTGTGGGGACAGTGTGTTGTGTGGTTAGCAGAGTGGTGTGGGGACAGTGTGTTGTGTGGTTAGCAGTGGGGATAGTGTGTTGTGTGGTTAGCAGAGTGGTGTGGGGACAGTGTGTTGTGTGGTTAGCAGAGTGGTGTGGGGACAGTGTGTTGTGTGGTTAGCAGAGTGGTGTGGGGACAGTGTGTTGTGTGGTTAGCAGAGTGGTGTGGGGACAGTGTGTTGTGTGGTTAGCAGAGTGGTGTGGGGACAGTGTGTTGTGTGGTTAGCAGAGTGGTGTGGGGACAGTGTGTTGTGTGGTTAGCAGAGTGGTGTGGGGACAGTGTGTTGTGTGGTTAGCAGAGTGGTGTGGGGACAGTGTGTTGTGTGGTTAGCAGAGTGGTGTGGGGACAGTGTGTTGTGTGGTTAGCAGAGTGGTGTGGGGACAGTGTGTTGTGTGGTTAGCAGAGTGGTGTGGGGACAGTGTGTTGTGTGGTTAGCAGAGTGGTGTGGGGACAGTGTGTTGTGTGGTTAGCAGAGTGGTGTGGGGACAGTGTGTTGTGTGGTTAGCAGAGTGGTGTGGGGACAGTGTGTTGTGTGGTTAGCAGAGTGGTGTGGGGACAGTGTGTTGTGTGGTTAGCAGAGTGGTGTGGGGACAGTGTGTTGTGTGGTTAGCAGAGTGGTGTGGGGACAGTGTGTTGTGTGGTTAGCAGAGTGGTGTGGGGACAGTGTGTTGTGTGGTTAGCAGAGTGGTGTGGGGACAGTGTGTTGTGTGGTTAGCAGAGTGGTGTGGGGACAGTGTGTTGTGTGGTTAGCAGAGTGGTGTGGGGACAGTGTGTTGTGTGGTTAGCAGAGTGGTGTGGGGACAGTGTGTTGTGTGGTTAGCAGAGTGGTGTGGGGACAGTGTGTTGTGTGGTTAGCAGAGTGGTGTGGGGACAGTGTGTTGTGTGGTTAGCAGAGTGGTGTGGGGACAGTGTGTTGTGTGGTTAGCAGAGTGGTGTGGGGACAGTGTGTTGTGTGGTTAGCAGAGTGGTGTGGGGACAGTGTGTTGTGTGGTTAGCAGAGTGGTGTGGGGACAGTGTGTTGTGTGGTTAGCAGAGTGGTGTGGGGACAGTGTGTTGTGTGGTTAGCAGAGTGGTGTGGGGACAGTGTGTTGTGTGGTTAGCAGAGTGGTGTGGGGACAGTGTGTTGTGTGGTTAGCAGAGTGGTGTGGGGACAGTGTGTTGTGTGGTTAGCAGAGTGGTGTGGGGACAGTGTGTTGTGTGGTTAGCAGAGTGGTGTGGGGACAGTGTGTTGTGTGGTTAGCAGAGTGGTGTGGGGACAGTGTGTTGTGTGGTTAGCAGAGTGGTGTGGGGACAGTGTGTTGTGTGGTTAGCAGAGTGGTGTGGGGACAGTGTGTTGTGTGGTTAGCAGAGTGGTGTGGGGACAGTGTGTTGTGTGGTTAGCAGAGTGGTGTGGGGACAGTGTGTTGTGTGGTTAGCAGAGTGGTGTGGGGACAGTGTGTTGTGTGGTTAGCAGAGTGGTGTGGGGACAGTGTGTTGTGTGGTTAGCAGAGTGGTGTGGGGACAGTGTGTTGTGTGGTTAGCAGAGTGGTGTGGGGACAGTGTGTTGTGTGGTTAGCAGAGTGGTGTGGGGACAGTGTGTTGTGTGGTTAGCAGAGTGGTGTGGGGACAGTGTGTTGTGTGGTTAGCAGAGTGGTGTGGGGACAGTGTGTTGTGTGGTTAGCAGAGTGGTGTGGGGACAGTGTGTTGTGTGGTTAGCAGAGTGGTGTGGGGACAGTGTGTTGTGTGGTTAGAAAAAAAAGAGACATCCTGAATTTATGACAATGGACTAAGTACTGTGGTGTTATTTAGCAGAGAGGGAGAGATGGAGGGAGAGAGGGAGAGATGGAGGGAGAGAGGGAGAGATGGAGGGAGAGAGAGGGAGAGATGGAGGGGAGAGAGGGAGAGATGGAGGGAGAGAGGGATAGATATAGAGACAGAGGGAGAGAGGGAGAGATGGAGGGAGAGAGGGAGAGATGGAGGGAGAGATATAGAGACAGAGGGAGAGACAGAGGGAGAGACAGAGGGAGAGATGGATGGAGAGATGGAGAGATGGAGGGAGGGAGGGAGAGATGGAGGGAGAGAGGGAGAGAGGGAGAGAGGGGAGAGATATAGAGACAGAGGGAGAGAGGGAGAGATGGAGGGAGAGAGGGAGAGAGGGAGAGATATAGAGACAGAGGGAGAGAGGGAGAGATGGAGGGAGAGAGGGAGAGATGGAGGGAGAGAGGGAGAGAGGGAGAGAGGGAGAGATATAGAGACAGTGGGAGAGAGGGAGAGATGGAGGGAGAGAGGGAGAGATGGAGGGAGAGAGGGAGAGATACAGAGACAGAGGGAGAGATGGAGGAGAGAGGGAGAGATATAGAGACAGAGGGAGAGAGGGAGAGATGGAGGGAGAGAGGGAGATGGAGGGAGAGAGGGAGAGAGGGAGGGAGAGATAGAGACAGAGGGAGAGAGGGGAGATGGAGGGAGAGAGGGAGAGATGGAGGGAGAGAGGGAGAGATGGAGGAGAGAGGGAGAGATGGAGGGAGAGAGGGAGAGAGGGAGAGAGAGAGGGAGAGATGGAGGGAGAGAGGGATAGATATAGAGACAGAGGGAGAGAGGGAGAGATGGAGGGAGAGAGGGAGAGATGGAGGGAGAGAGGGATAGATATAGAGACAGAGGGAGAGACAGAGGGAGAGATGGAGGGAGAGAAAGGAGAGATGGAGGGAGAGAGGGAGAGATAGAGGGTGAGACAGAGGGAGAGATGGAGGGAGAGAGGGAGAGATATAGAGACAGAGGGAGAGACAGAGGGAGAGATGGAGGGAGAGAGGGAGAGATAGAGGGAGAGACAGAGGGAGAGATGGAGGGAGAGAGGGAGAGATATAGAGACAGAGGGAG